>NC_056739.1:723798225-723945725 GCF_019279795.1 Protopterus annectens
CTACTTAGGACGTTAACCGATAACACAGGCTTTGTGTGGTGCTAGCTAAGGGCAGCTAGATAGTGTCAAACAGCACTAAGATCATAGCCCTATCTAACATTTAGCCTTCACCCTAGACACCACTCAGGTGACCCGTGTAAAACAAAGACCCTAAACCATAATAGCCCAACCCTAATACATGTCCTGAAAACATGCACTTGCAATTTCCTAATATCTCCATGGCCAGCTTGGTAGATATGGGCTTTCTCAGATAATGTAGCAATTGTCTCATGTACTCAGACAACCTTTTAATCCTTAAAAAAACAATATTCATCAGATGTACATACATAACTTCCTTGGAGGCAAAAATCTCACTTATAAACAAGTTTGTCAAAAACAAACATACTACACCCTTCCCATATACCACTGAACACACACATAGATCTTCTTATGCTGAGGCACTAAAAATAAATCTCTACAAACCTCAAAATCTTCCTAAGCCATCCATCTGCAATGCTTATCCTCAGCAATCTCTAAAGCACATACGAAAAGAAACATCTAACACCACACATTAGCCTGCACCCAAAGCTCCTACAAGACCGAAGACCGTAAGGCAAGCAAACACTTTACCAAGTACTTTTGTCATAGGGTATTCTATTGTACAACACATAGATACTCCTCTCACCAGTCTGGACAGCAAAGATAATGGTTAGTTCCCTATCTGGCACAAGGCTCTGCAATATCACTCACACACACTATAAAGCCACTCCACCACAGGTACTAGTATGATTCTATCATAATCCATTTGGGGGTAAATATCTCACTGGCTATATCTGGCTATATGAAAAGAGACATTATAGAGCTCTCTGAATATGTGTCATAGACAGGTACGTGCATTGCATTGAGCAGTATTCTATCTTCATCAAGGATGAAGTCACAGAATGAACAGAAGATGATTGATTTTAATAATCCGCTTACTTTCTGGTGCCACTTCAGGAGAATCCACTATTGATGAGCATGGGAGGCCATAGTTAAAAGACCACTTTGCTTTGCCAAGGATGGTCTGCACCTGTCTCCTGGGCTTTTGGATATTGGCTAAAACTTTATCCATCCCATAGGGCCTTTTTAGGCAATGTCAAAATGACAAAACTTTCCATATTTATCAGTTTTTTTTGTAGTATAGCACATAGGGCTGCTTACCTTCAGCCCCTTGGGACAACACTGCTCCTTATTCTGTCTCTGGTACATCATTATATAGGGTGAATTTTTTAGTAAAACTGGGAGCTGCTAATGCAGATTCAGAACATGGAGTCCCTTTTAGTTCATTATTCAGTTTATTAAGTACCTCAGGGGACGACTGTATATTGACAGGAGCTTTTCTTTTTATATAATCTGTCAAAATACAGGTAATAGTCTCAAAATTAGGCTCACAGGTAATGGGCCATTTTTATGACCTCTGTTTTTTTCTAGTTGATACCTTACCACCCTTCTTCATAAAGTACCACAAGTGTTTGTCTCCCAAATCCCAGTTTTTTTGGAATTTACGGTGAAACTTAACCTGTCTTATGAATTCTTACACAGCCTACACCTTTTGTAGGTGAGACTTCTAGTTCATTGAATGAGTGTGGCAGCATATCAGCTGTGAGACTACATTATCCATCATCCTCTGAAAGATAACGGGAGTCTATTTTACATCAGATGAAAGAACTCTGTACAGCAGTAGACCACCAGGTGTTATAAGGGCTTATATTATTTTTCTTCAGAAGAGGGGTTAAGTGATATCTGTAAGTATCCCTTCATCAGGTATGGTGATGGTAAGATACCGGCCCTTTCCTAGGTTTTCCAACTACTCATCAGCTCTGGGAATGGGATAGCTATCAAGCTTTGATATGCTGTTTAAGTTCCTAAAGTCATTACAAAAACTAATGATAGAACAAATAAACCACACAAAATTAGCAGGTGTCAGCACAGAATACCAGAAATTCAACCACCATGTATCACACATGGTTTAAAAAACTCATCAAAAACTAGATACTTTATATAGACTAAAAACTTACCTTACTGAAATAACATCAAGACATATAGCCTCTACCATCTTACTGCCATCTCTCCTCTATTACCCCAGTCTTCACTAAACTTCAAGTCTTACAAATGTCCATACGTGCGCAATCATCATCATCGCCATCAACACCTTTTTCCCATTTTCCTACATGTGGTTGAGGTGTTGCCATTTCTCTCGATTCAGTGCTGCTCTTCTGCTTTTTTCTACCATCATGCCTGACTGTGGCAAGTGTTCTCTGATTGCTGAAAGCTTGGAAACATTTGTAGTACATGTTTACATTCAGAGAAGTACATTTAAGGTACAGTTATCCTACCATTTAAATCAGTTTTGGGTGGTTTTTGTACTTTTTATGAAAGTAAAGCTATTAATTTAAGGCATTTTTATAGTCTGTCTTGGTTTTTTGTTTCTCTACTTGGCCTATGTGTTTCTTTGATTTTTTTGGAGCTACTGGAGCCTGTGGTAATTAACCCAGCCACCTGTTATTTCACAACACACAGGCAGTCTGCCATCTCAGTCTTGGGATTGTTGCAAGGTTAAAAATGAGCATTTGGAGTACATGGTTGCATTCAGAGAAGTACTTTGAAAGTACATTCACAGCTGCACTTATCTTACCATTTAAATTGGTTTTGTGTGTTTTTTTGCTCTTTATCTGAAGTTAAAGCTATTATTTTAAGTCATTTTATAGTCTGCATTGCTTTTTGTTTTTTCTTCTGGGCTTAGGTATTTTTCTGAGTTTGGTTCACTCCCACCATCGGTACTCATGTTTTGGTTTTATACTTGGAGGCTTTTGAGTTACCTGCCCCTACTGTATAGCTGACCCTAGAAGCTCCTCCCAGTCTTATCACCTCTACTCTTCTTAATGGTTACTGAAAAAAAGAAACTGGAAAGGCCCTCCCCTTAGAATGTTAGTGTACTTTGAAATTGTCTTAAAGTGTGTGTGTGCTCCTCATTGCAGGCTTGTCTGCCTTTGAATCACTTTGAAATTATTTGTAGTTATTTGTTAGACTTGTTTCTGATACTTTTTCACTTGTGGCTATCTAAAGTGTGTTTTTCTTTAAGAAGACTGGGTCTGCAATTCTTTTGGGACTTGAAGGGTCACCTGGTCTTACTGAGTTGTGAAATGCATAGGAAGGTTTAAAGTGAAAATTATTTCTTGCTGCTAGTTACTTGATTTATTTCCAATACCTTTTCACTTTTCACTAACTAAAATGTGTTTTACATTAAGAAGGCTGGGACTGCAATTCTTGTCCGAGTAGAGAGGAAGCTTGGTATGTCTAAGTTGGGAAACACACAAGGAAGCTTAAAGTGACCATTACTGGTTGTAGCTAGTTGGCACCTTTTCATGTGTGGTTAACCAAAGTTTGTTTTTTACTGGGACTGCTATTCTTGTGGCAGTAGTAAAGTAGCCTGGTCAGTCTGAGTTGGTAAAGACAGAGAGATGCTTAAAATGAGTATTACTTGTTGTAGCTAGTTATTTGATTTGTTTCTGATAACTTTTCACTTTTAATTATCTAATGTGTGTTTTTACATTAATAAGACTGGAACTGCAATTCTAGTTGGTGTAGAAAGGTAGCCTCATCTGTCCAAGGTGGGAAACACAGAGGGAAGCTTAAAATGAGGTGATTTCATCAGTCAGAGGGCTTTTTAGCGACTTAGTTGGGTATTAACCTGCACTTGAGAGCTACTTTTGCTGTACTTTTAAATTAAGACATTCCGTGATCATCCATCTTGTGGCAGAAGATGTTTACCAGGTCTCTCTGAGTTGAGAAGCACTCCAGGGAGCTTAAAGTGTATTTGTTTATTGGCCAGAGGGCACTGGAATTTGTTTTCAGCTTTCTCTGTCTGCAATAAATTAGGCACATTTTTGTGGTGCTGTTCACCACTCAGTGGTGGTTAGTAATGTGATGATAGGAGGTACTGCCAGCTATGCCAAGAGAAGTGGGGCAGTGGATGTGTAACTTATGTCAGCATAGCTAGCTGGAATTTAGTAATGAATTATATTTTATTTAAATATCAAACAGATTTGTACAGATGCTTGTGCTGAAAATGCATTTGTAAAGTTGTTTGTGTTAAAAATGATTTTGCCAGAGAAAAAGTAAGAAATTTCAAAGAGACAGGAATGAATATATGAATGGCATTGCCACTGTGTATGGGCTTCGACTGGAAACTAGTGTCAATAATAATGCACAAAAAGAGCAAGAAATAGACAGTAGTACCGTTGAAGAAGAAACAAGTGTATTAAGAAGGTCAGAAAGACTGGGTAATAAAACAGCATACAAACTGTGGCAGATATTCATGTCAATACAGTGGGGGAAATGAAACAACTTTTAAATGAACCAGCAGTAACACCCAAAATTAAAGATGTGGGTAGAACAAAAAGTAGCAATGATGAAATAAATCCTAAAGGATCTGTGAAAGATGACAATAGACAGGTCATAGAAGTATATCAGAGAATAGACAATCATAAGAGAACATGGGCTCAAGTAACAGCGGATGGATATAATGAAAAAATAAACTATAGCAAACAACAGTCGCAAAAAAACTGGGGGGGGGCAGGAAAGCCCCAAGAAAGAAATGGAATTATCATCAAAAGCAATGGAAGACATAAAGAGTGTTAATTTTAAAATCATCAACTTAAGTAACAAAAACATTTCTCATGACGACTGCTGTGTGCTAAGCAAGGGGTGGAACTTTGCTCCAGCACAAAGAGCCAATAAATTAATTATGATTAATGAACTAAGAGACTATGTGAGAAAATTAAACCTCAAATTATTGTTGGGAAGTAAAAAACAAAATATTTGTGAGTTCTACAAACCAAGCTGTTACAATCCACCCTTATGTAAAGAGTTGGAAATGTTTCTCAATGTGTGTGAGATACAAATGTTAGAAGATGGCACTAAGTTTAAATATTACAACTTAACAAAGAAAGAAAAAGAAAGTTTTGATGCTCTACTAAATGATGACAATATATTTATTTTCAATGCTGACAAAGGGGGGGGGGGAGCAATGGTTTTGATGGATAGGGAAGATTATGAAAAAAAAAGATGAAAGAAATGTTATCAGATTTCAACTTCTACAGACCAGTGGGTATGATAGAAATTAAGAAAGGTTTTTCACTAATACAATCATGCATAGAAGAGTGGTTCTATACGGGGAGACTAGATGAGAAAATGAAAAGAAATATAAGTAACAATAATCCTAAGGTCAGTAGGATCTCTGGAATACCCAAAATCCATAAAAATATAGATTCTCCCCCACTAAGACCAATTGTTGTCAGCAGGGATAGTAAGTTAGAGGGCATGTTGATTTTAGTAGATAAGCATCTACAAAAAATTGTGCCAAAAGGTAAAACATACATAAAAGACAGCTATGATTGTATGAACAAACTCAACAATATTAAAGTCTTTGAATCTGATATACTCCTAACACTTGATATTAATTCTCTTTATACGATGATTCCTAATAAAGAAGGGATGGAAATGGTGAGAATGGAAATATTAAAGTCTAAAGAATTTTCTACCAGTACTGCAAGTCTATTAATGGAAATGATAGATCTTGTTTTAAGTTATAATTATTTAGAATTTTATGATGAATCATTTTTACATGTTAATGGCATAGCTATGGGTGCTTCTTTAGCCCCTAGCTATGCCAATTTATTTATGCAAGGATGGGAAACAGCATACATCTTAGGAAGTGGGTATGCTAAAAATATAATTGAAATGTTGAGATTTATTGACGATATTTTAATGATTTGGAGGGGAACTTGTGAGGAATTAATAATATTTTTGGAATATATCAACAATGTTTGTTCTTATATCAAATTTACACATAACTTTAACACAGAAAAAATTAATTTTCTGGACCTTACAATATATAAAAAAGATGGAAAATTAGTCTTTAAAATTTACAAAAAAGAATTCCAAAATAATATGTATTTACATTATTCAAGTCTACACCCTAATAAGACCAAATGGAATATCATCAAAGGTCAAATAAATAGAATTAGTAATTTGACGGATGATGATCAAATTTTTCATGTTGAAGTTGAAAATTTCTGTGATAAAATGATTCATAGAGGGTATCCCCAAGAAATGATAAAAAATGTTATGAACGATAAAGTCACAAAAAGGAATATTTCTGAGACTGATCAGTTAAAATCAAGATTTTCCACAGATTTTACTACAGCATTGGCAGTACAGAACAGTACTGATTCAAATGTGATAAAAAATGTAGTTAGAAAAAATTGGGGAATTATTAAAGGTAATAGTGACTTATTACAGAAGTTAGGGGATAGACCCAAATTTGTGCAGAAGAGAGCAAAAAATTTTAAAGACTTTTTTCAAAAAAAGTTAAACAAAAATAGAGTTGTTGAAGAAAAAAGAGGAATGTTAAAGTGTTTTAATTGCAAATATTGTCAATTTTTGTATACTGATAGTCATGAAATTTTAATAGGCAAAGCTTTGGTACAAATCCCAGGTAGATTTACTTGCAAGTCTAGAAATGTAGTTTATTTGTTAATATGCATAGAATGTAGTTCTTTTTATATTGGTAGAACAGGAAGAGAATTATATAGGAGAATTTATGAACATCATTACGTTATTAATAAAGGTGAAGTCAAGAACGCCATGGCCAAACATTATGTAGATAATAATTGTAAGATTAATTTTAAGTGTTTGGTGATTGATTCAATACACCCCAATACGAAAAAGATAAATGTTGAAGAAGAATTGGGATGGCTTGAGTATTGCTGGCAAGTTAGATTAAATGCATGTTTCCCCCCAGGCTTAAATAGTAGAGAGGAATTTGTAACATATTTAAAAAGAAAGGGACTTAAGCATTAGAATTATGGTGAAATGTCCTTTTAAATGTTTTAATTGAATGCCTTAATTTCTTTTAAATGTTTCAATTGAATGCCTTAATTGGTGTTTTTCATGAAATTGTATATATATGCAGTACTTGCATTCAACCATTAGTTTGAAGAAGTCTCCATTCTGTGAGGAGATGAAAGCTCTTACTTGTGGTTGATACCTGTTTTTGGCTTTTAGCTTTTGGAGTATTTGGAATATCTGTGGATTAAACTTCTTTCCATTTTTCACTGCCAGCGTTTTTTCTTGTTGAATATTCCAGTTACCTTCTAAATATCGTAAAACATGACCTAGTAGGACATCTTGAGGCACTCTTTAACTAAAGCCTCAAAACAGGTTACGTGTTTTGTGAATATAGGGCCTCAATGGTCATTCTTCTTCATAAGGGTGGGCCATCAACTGACACCAGGAACTACAGACCCATCAGTCTGACAAGTCTGATATTCATGGAAATGATCAACAAGGACATGGGAAATCTACAGACACATACCCCATCCCAATTTCGCTTTGTTAAGGAAGGTCTTGCCTACTTAATCTGGTACACTTTTTCAAGAGGGTCATCATGGCTATGGATAAGGAAAAAATGGGGCATACAGCATACCTTGACCTGACCAAGGTGGATGCAATACCTCTCTCGGGTATTGTTGTCAAACTGTCAGAACTAGGCATACACCCCTACATAACTTAGTGGATTGCCAGCGGGCACAGAGATAGGATTCAAGAAGTCATGATCAGTGAGACCACCTCCACCAAGAGACTGGACACGAGCAGAGTACCCCATGGCTCTGTGTTGCACCCATTCCTGTTTATCATCTGCGTCTAGGAGGTCAAGGCTAATGTCAAAGGCCTCTGGCTGACCAAGTTCACAGATAACTGTTCCCCTCATGACACCAACATCCTACAGGAAGGTCTAACACAAACAAATGACTGGTGTGAAAAACGTGGATTAAAATTCAGTGCATAGAAATGCATTATAGTGCCCTTTGAGAATGTGTGCACTCAAGCTAATCGCTTTAATAAATCAACCCTAAGAATTGACCCAATAGTTAGGGATCTGGGAACATACATAAACAGTAATCTGGCATTCGACCAACAAGCGTCCATGATAGTAAGAAAATTATTCTATGCCATCCGACTCATAAGCAAGAGTATGGCATCAAGGTCCAAGGAAGTAACAGTACCACTCTACACAGCCCTTAGACCCATCACTGAGTACAATGCTCACTTTGGCATATACCATTTTTTCCTCATCCATAGCCATGATAAACAAAGACATTGGCAACCTTCAAACACTGGACCCCACTCAGTTTGCATTTGTGAAGGGCCGATCTTGTCTCCTGAACCTGATTGACTTCTTTGAATCAGTCTCCAGAGCCATGGACAAGGGTAAGGTGGTCCACATAGCCTATCTAGACCTTGCCATGGCATTTAACACCACCCCCTACTCTGGAATCATAGATAAACTTACTAAGCTGGGCATTAATCCCTACATCACCCAATGGGTTGCTAACTGGCTTACTGATAGAACCCACACTGTAAAAGTAGCCGACTCCAAATCCAGCTCCAGACAAGTGACAAGTGGAGTACCTCAGGGTTCAGTCCTGGGACCGCTCTTGTTTGGCATCTACTTCTCTGAAGTACAGACCAACACTTAGGGACTCTGGCTAACAAAGTTCACAGATGATTGCAAACTGGGAGCCATTACTGAATCCCCAAATGATATGGATACTCTACAAATGCCAAGAAATGTATAGTTATCCCCTTTGGGAAAAAACATGTATCCATGAATTACCATATAGGTGGCAGTACACTAAACACCGAAAGAGTGATAAGAGACTTAAGGACACAGGTGGACAGTTGTCTCACCTTCGATAACCACATTGCCACAACAGTCAGGAAATCCTTCTATGTGGCACACCTCATCACTAAGGGCTTTTCATCCAGAAAAAAGGAGGTCATTGTCCCACTGTACTCATCCCTCATTAGACCCATTATAGAATACAACGCCCCGTTTGGTATGTACCTCTCAAGACATCTGCAACAACTGGAAAGGCCGCAGAAATATCTCACTAAAAGAATCACAGGCCTAAAGCAGATGCCCTACACTGACCGCTTTAAAAAATTCCAGCTATACTCTGTTGCATATCGTCTACTCAGAGGTGATCTCTGCTTAACATACAAGGCCATGTCAAACCCAGAGCTGTTGGACATGCTACACTTAAAGAAATCCCAATCCCTCAGAGCCACACGCTCCAGGGATCTAAACTTTGTCATCACAATAAACAAAACATGCTGGAGGGATAGGTTCCTGACCCAGAGACTCCCCAGACTCTGGAATAGATTGCCCATACATGTCAAGCAGAGTGCCCTTTTGGCCCTCTTCGAAAGGAACCTTGACGATTGGATGGGAGAAAGGAAATTCACTCCGGGGATCATGTCAGTCACCCTGCTAGACAGGGGTCCAGGGAAGTAAACAGTGTGGGAAGAAATAGCCAGGGAATTGTTGGCTAAGCTTCTATAGGCCCTAGGGCTGATAGCCTAGTACCAACCTATGAACCTAGCCAGGCACTTGCAACAGTTGGAATGCCCTTAAAGGTTCCTCATCTGGAGAATTCAATGTATGAATACCTTGTTCTGCAGAGATCACCTTAAGATCCTATATCTGTACTCAGTTTCCTATTGATTACTGAGAGGTGAGCTATGCCTAGCATAGAAGGTACTCTCAGATCCAGCTCAGATGGATCTTTTGCACATCTGCAAGACAAACAGCACAGGAAACACTAGTTTCAAGGACTTGATCTTTCTCTGTGACATAAATAGCACCTGCTGGAGGGATTGATATGTGTCTCAAAGGATCCCCTGGATATGGAATAAGCTCCCCATCTACTTGAAGCAGAGTTCATCCATGACCCTATTCAAAAGAAGCCTTGATCATTGGACTGGAAATTACAAATTCACCCCTAGTCTGGCCCCCATGTTTCTGATGGACAATAGTTGACAGTATTTAAATTAATCCCCAACTGACGTACCTGCCACACATAAACCTTTGCTCCCTCTTCACTAACATAGTCCACCATATAGGCATCCAAGGAACTTGGCACAAAATTGGGTTGAGTTGCTTGGCTAGGCTTATAAAGACCATGGTGGTCATTAGCCTGGTGTGAACCTATGAACCTAAGCCATCCATCTCTCTTGCTTGATATCATAGGTTCATCTTGCCTTCTTCCTGTTAGTCCCAAATCTTTTTCATCAGATTGTTTTCTGCTTTTCTACCCATGTCCCACACCATAATCTGTTCTCTTTGAGCTTCTCTGTAATTAGAGGTACTTGGGCTTCTGCTCAGATATTCTCATTTGTTTGTGTGTCCCACAGTGCGAATCCTACCACCCGTCTCAAGCACTTCATCTCCATAACCTCTACCTTCCTCAACTTCTCTGCTTTCACTGCCCAGGTTTCAGTACCATACAGTAATACTAGCCAAACCACTGCTTTGTACTCCTTACTTTTCAGCCTCTTTGGCATTCTTCTGTCATACACTGCCCCTGACAATCTGTGCCAGTTGGTTGTAGCCCTTCTGATTCTAAATTTGACCTCCTTCAGACTTCCCTTCTCAACAACCATGTCTTCCAAACATTTGAAGCTGCTAAACTGTTCCACTCTTTCTATCTCAATTCTCAGCTTCTTCTGATTTCCCCCATTTGCTGCCACTGCAAGCTGTCATATCTGAGCAATGATATAATCAAATAGTCAAATTTTCGGTAAATTGTAACAATAGAACACACAACTGCCTAGCTCGCTGATAATTAAATGGTTAGAACTGCCATATCACCTAGCTCTTTCTCACCTAACTACAATATTAGTATTCTCTGTAAGTCAAAAAAAATGCCCTGCTGTCAACAGTTTGATGCAACACTACTATCCCAATAGAATTTTATGCTCTAGAGAAAAAACACTATAACCAAATCATCTGATACAGCAGGTGACTCTATATTCAAATAACATGCCTAAACTATGGAACCACATTCAACTACCACTGAAATCCAGTAACCATTTTAAATATCTGACCCGTTACACCAAGTCCTGAAGTGTGAAGATTGAATGGCTGAAAGATTGGACTTGTATATACCAAGTCTGAAATGCCATTTCTTGAAATATTCCCCTTTCTCTGAGGTATGGTGATCTTGGAGTTGGTATATATAATTTTTTGGGGGTTTGCACCCCTGTAAAAAGAAGTTTTAAGGAGAAGATTAATTTTCTCTGGGTTTTCAGTGTTTTTTTTTTGCGTTTTGGTACTCGCCATTTCAAGTGCTGACACTTTAATAGGGAAATGCATTCTTAATGCAAACTCATTTAAAACACAACAATAGCTTCACATATTGAATCAGTGGGTCTGCTGTTGTACATCTCCAGGATAAATGCCACTGCCATCTTCAGTTTGTCACACCATCAAATCATTTCTCTTTTTTCAGAATCCTATACCCCACCAGTACCTGAATAGTCTTACTAGAATATCCTAGCTATATATACATTATTTTGTGACACTACTTATCCCCGCCTCTGTACTTCTAATGTATACCTTATAATAGCCACAAATAATTGTCTCTAAACCTGCTTTACACCCCATCTCTTAATTATAATATTAACATTTTCTGCTCTACCTAGTTTTTTCCTCACTTCACTTTTTTTTGAATTTCTAAGCAGTAATTGCATGATTTATTATTTGTCTGACAAACCCACTAATACTCCTCATCAAATGTCCAGCACTCATCACCTACTGATTCATAAGTATCTTTTATACTTTAATGGCAGTCTCTGCTTTCATACAATGTAATCTAATTAGCAAATGTATGTGTAATTGTTAATGTGTATTATTTAATGTATGTTCATGTATATTACTGAATGTATGTTTAAAAATGTTTGCAATATGTTGGAGCTTTACTCCCTGGTCTTCCACTGAAAAGGGATTTTTTGATAAACCCAGTTAGACAAACCCATTACACAAAAGCAAAATAAATAAATTAAATAAATAAATAAATAAATATTCCAGGTGTTGTCTCTATTGCATTCTGTCAGTTTAGTTTTCTCAGGCATGGGATTTTTGCATTTGTTGAGCAGTGAATCTAACTACCTTGTTGTAGGTAGACTCTAGTTTGGTCAGGAGTGAGGAGTTGAGATTTGTGAGAATTTAGGAGCTATACATTAGAGTGGGTGTTAGGTAAGTATGAGAGAGAGTAACCTTGGCTTCAGCAGTGAGAAACTTCTTGTTTCAATAAAGGAACCCTCATTTCTGATGAGTCTTCCTTATACCATTATGTACATGTAGGTCAAATTTAAGTTGATCATCGATGGTGACACCTAAGAGTTTTGTGCTGGATTCTACCTCAATGGGAGTGTTATTAAGAGACAGTATGGAGAAGTTTAGTTTTTCTAGGGTTGAGGATGAGGTGGTAATTGGAGAGCCAGGTTTTGACTGAGTTAAAGGATGTCTGAGTAGCTGAGAAGGGCTCAGAGGGAGAGTTGGCAATGGTGATGACTGTAGAGTCATCTGCATATTGAACTAGGGAAGACTGAGGACAAGAAGTATAGAGTAGATTAGTAAAGATGATAAAAAGTAGTGGCCCAATAGATCCTCGGGGAACACTCATTTTTACTGGGAGAGGAGAGGAGAGTGCAGATTGCCATTTCACTGATTGCAGCTTATCAGTGAGGTAGCTGGAGAACCATGCAACAGTATCAGAAGAGAAGTTAAGGTTAGACAGTTTTTCCAACAGAAGAGAGTGACAGACAGTGCTGAAAGCTTTTGAGAGGTTTAAGAATAGGCAAGAGATAAGTTTGTGGCCATCTCTGGCTAAAGAAATTGTGTTAAGAAGGATATTAGGGCTGTGGTAGTGCTATGTTTAGGTAGGAATCCATGTCAAGTTTGAGCAGATTTTCCGGTATTAGATATTGCATGACTTGTTTGTATATACATTTTTCCAGTACTTTAGAAAGAGGGGAGAATATAGCGAAAGGTCTGAAATTGGTGATATCTGAGGAGTTATCTCCTTTGTGGATAGGTAGAGTGTAGAATTGTTTCCAGATGGAAGGGACTTTAGACTCAGAGATGGAGCAATTAATTAAGATAGATACAGGGAGAGCAAGAAAGTCAGCTGCTAGCTGAAGGAAAAATGAGGGGATGTTGTCGGCTGATACTGAGCATGGCTTTAATTTGGCGAGTAGGGCTTTGATATAGCTAGTAGGTACAGGTTTGAGGGAAAAAGTATATGAAGAGTTTGTAGCTGGGGCAGGTTCAGAAGAGTTAGAAGAGTTAATGGTAGAGGAGTCAGGATTAGGGTTAAATAGCTTAGATATGGATTCAATAAAATAGGTATTAAAGATGGTGGCAGTTTCTTCTGGTGTCCTGTCTGGGCATGGATTGGGGGATCAAGGATTACTGGGATGTAGTAATTGGTTTATAGCAATCCAGAATGTTTTGGGATTAGATTTTAAAGCGGTGGGAGGGTTGTAACAGAATACTTTTTTGTCTTTATTAATGAGGTTTTTTTGTCAGATTTCTGAGTTCTTTATATCTTTGCAGGTCTGCAGGGAGCTTAGTTTATGCCCATTTTTTCCATGACTTGTCTCTAGTTTTTATTAGGGTGCAAGTAGTTTTCGATAGCCATGGAGATATGTTAGATTTTATACAGACTATGCAGAGAGGAGAAATGTGAGTTTAGGATGCTAAGAAAAGTGGAGCTGAAAACCTGGACTGCTTCTTCGAGTGGGAGTTGGGTAAGGAATTTCCAGTTTACTCTAGAGAGGAGGGCTTTAAAAGTTTCTAGGTGGAAGTTAGTTTGTAACAGGTAATGTATCTGTGTGGTTTAGAGAAGTGGGGAGTAAATCTGAGCACCTTTATTGGGGAGTGATCACTCAGGGTGTTTGGTAGAGTTTTTGGGTTATTGTATTTGGAGGGATTAGAGACTAGTACCCAGTCTACAATGGTACTATGGGTGTGCAAGTTATTAGTATGCATTGGTTGGGAGATTAGTTGTGTAAAGCCATATAAATTAATGTGATGGGAGAATTTGGATCACAGTGTGTTAACCAGTTAATATTTACATCCCCAAGGAGGACGGTTTCATTAGGAATATGATGAGAAAAGTATGGGAGAACATTTTCCAGCAGAGGAATTTTATCCCTTGGTGGAATGTAGATAGCTGCTACCGTGATAGTGGTGTAGTCATTGAGTTTAAGGTTAGCTATCAGTAATTCCGCATGCAGAAAGAATGGGATTGGTTTCATAGGAATTGAGAGAGTAAGGTGGTTGGAGTAGACAATGGCAATGCCACCTCCTTTTTTGTTTTGGCGATCTAAGTGAAGTATATCAGAACCAGGAGGGAGAATGTCTTTGTCTAGGTTTTGGGGTTTTAGCCAAGGTTCTGTTAGGGGGATGATATCTGGGGTGTGGTTGAATATCCAGGCATGGAGTTGGGTGACTTTGTTAAGAATACTTTGAGTATTCATTGAGTAAAAGAAAATATGTTTGCGTGGAAAGGATGAGTCTCCTGGGTTGGGAGAGGTAGTGATATTGGTAGTGGAGTTAGTGAGAGGTCCAGGATTAGGATGTATGTCACCTGACAGAAGCAGGGTTTCAGGAAGGTAGTAGAGTTTGTATTTAAGTGGATAACAGGTAATGTACTTTGTCTTGTTTTTAGATGATATTGAGTGACAGGGAGGAATTTTGATTTTAGGAAGTAGGGTATTCATAGGAAAGATAGATGCAGAGATAGCTATTGACTGCTGAGGAATATAAATATAATTAGCAGGCGGCATGGTGCCCCCCCCTTGCAATTTTTTTATTTTTTTTATTTTAAGTTTTGCAACCTCTGAGGCAGTACATTGACATTTGTGTTTTCAATGTATTAGGTGTTTGGGACATCAACAAATGATCAATTATAAGAGTCCCTTAGTAGTAGTTTACCAGAATCTGGGACTGCCACCCAACCTTGCAATGTCCTAAGTATTTTGTTGCCTTCTCTTAACTTACTCAAATAAAAAATGCCTTTTTGTATACTTTCAGTTCATACCCTCTGCTGCCTTATGGTGTCCAGAATTTTTTTGGGTCCTGGCTTCTTTAATTAAGTGACTTGCCAGGCAGTATTAGACAGAGCAAGGAGTTGTTAATAAAATGACACTAAGATGGCTAGTTTAGGATGTTTCTGTGAGCTCAGCTCAGTAATAGACAAAAAATGTAATGGTCAAAAGAAATGCTTCTGTGGTACAGAAATGTTCCTGAAGATAATGGATGTGAACATCACTAAAAGGAAAATAATAATCCTTACTGTTTTCTCTGGTGCCTTTGGGTTACTCCATGAGGAAATATATACTGGGGCATTTCTTGGTCCACCTTTGTGGACATGTTAACTTCATGGGCAGCCACTGACTTGTCTTAAAAAAAAAATATATATAACTATATATATATATATATATATATATATATATATATATATATACACACACGCACACGCACACACACACACGTGTGTGTATATGTGTGTATTAATATATGTGTGTATATATATATATATATATATATATATATATATATATACAGTGCTGCATATGTTCACAGTGTGAGGGCTAACAAAATGGCTGCTTATAAAAGTGAAGGGATGGCTTGTTAGGTCAATGGCTGTTTATAGATGTGAACAGATAGTTCCGCAACTAGCCTCATCCCTAAAATTAAGTCTGTGAAGTGTGTGGTGTGTTTGTGATCAAGTCCAGGAGATGCATTCATTGACGATCAGTGCCTGGCTGCCACAAGTTTATTGGATAAGTAGACTATTTCTTTTTGCACCAACTTTAATGTATTTTTCAAGAAGACTACGTAGTTAATAATTACTCCTGGGGATGTTTAAACCATGATGTTTATGTCAAAATGTTATCATATTTTGTAAAAGCAAGAAATATTTTATTTTTGTAAGAATGAACTGCTAAAGGGACTCCTAGAACTGATTTGTTCTAATCTCTAACTCCTGGGCTGAATAAATGCTATTTGGCTTCTAGAAGAATATTATCATTTCTGAAGATATTTAAGATTCCTTTAAATATTATATCATAATTTTATGTAATTTAAGCTGGAGTCAATGGTCGCTTATATAATTAGGCATTATAAAGTATTTAACACCATATTTTTGGATAACATCCAGGATACAATGTGAAATATAATCATTTTAATATATTTAAGCATCTACATTTCCTTGAGTACAAGACTCATAATGTGGTATATTATGAGTAGAATATTCTTGTTTCCAATTAAAAGCAGTTTTCAGGCTTTTGTAAAGTCATGTCAAATTTCTGTACAGAAGGGCAAACAACCATCATTAACTTTACTGTATTTTTGAAATTGATGGGTTAAACAAAGCCCCGTAGTTTTACCTTTAACATCTCTTGAAGCTGAGTGTTTCAAATATGTACTGGTGTTTCAACTGTGTTAACTGTTAACTTTTTCATTTATTGTTAAATTTCATAGTTCAGTCTTCATTTTGTGTACTTTGCTCTTTTTCTGGCTTTCATCTGAAACAGGCATTCTCTGGCACTTTGAACTTTCAGGTTACTCATGGTCCTGTCTATTTGTTTTCTGCCTCTCTCTCTCTCTTTCTTTTCCTATGTCTTTCTGTTTGTCTCAGTCTTCCAGACTGTGCATGTTGGAGAAATACAGCAGCCAGAATTTAGAATGTACATAATGGCACAGATACCTTTAATTTGTTAGTGTGCACTTGTGCATCCTTTTTGTTTGCTCTTTCATTCTCAATTTGACCTATATAGTTAAGATGTCAGGTACTCATCTTAATAGACTTAGTATTATTACTTCCATCCACTATTGCCTTATTTATTACTATGAAAAATAACTCAGAATAATTGCTACACAGGCGAAGTGACAGTAATGTGCAAACAATAGTATGCATTCTGTGACATCAGTTTACTAACCATTAATGTGCACACCCAGCACATGGTGCTAAAAGCATCATATTCATCATAATATTTTCTGATACTTTTTTTAGTACTATAACTAATAATAAGTAACACACTAGACTTCCTTTATTGCTGTTTATTCTCATTATTATATGTGTTACCATACAAATATATATATATATATATTTATATATATATATATATATATATATATATATATACACACACACACACACACACACACACACACACACACACACACACACATAAATTGCAGAATAGTAAAGGTGTCAGTCACTGGTCTTGCAAAAGAAATACTGTTTCTTGTACAAAAGCATAAAAATGCAAGTTATACCAAAACAAAAATATTGTTGCTTATAATTTTTGTACAATTGCCTTCAGTATAGTCCCAATACATCTGTGGTAGTTTCTTCCACTAGATCTCTCAGTCTTTCTCTTTCTCTCAGCTGCTTGTTCTCTCTCTCTCTCTTCTGGCTTACTGTAACAGGAATGATCTCCAGTTTCTTTCCGGTGTCTTCTCCCAGGAATTCATTCTTCTCTTTCTATTCCACAGGAGGGAGAAAAACAGGGAATAACTTTACCTCATCCATCCTTTCATGGGTTTATTAGCAATTAAGAGGGTAGATAATTTGCAGCCTATCCACTGCAGTCCCACTAGCTGGTATCCCTATCTTTGAGGGTTTGTTGGATGAGACCAGGGATGTATTTTTAAGGCCAATGTTGAAGATGCTGAGGGAACTACTTTTTAAAATATAAATGAAGAGTCTGTTTCAAAGGAGAAAAATTCTTTGAGTGAGGTATCTGCCATGCCAAAAGGATCAGTTTATGTTACGGTGAAAGTTAAGGTCTTTAGTACAGCTGATCATGGTGTCACCAGTTTTGCAAATATGAAGGAGGTTGCTCAGAGCAGGGTCATTTGACTCATTGTAAGCCAGCCAAAGTTCACACCTAAGCAGTCTATACAAGACAGAGAAGAGCAGTATATTTCTGAGGTATTCTACCCAGGTAATTGAACTTGGGCCCTTCTTGGTGAGGAAATGTGGTCTTTCAAGATGGATCATGTGTCTGGACAGGTAGATGTGAAGGGGTGCACGGTATTCAGTTATGGGCCTAATAAGGTAGGAGTACAGAAATGAGATAGAAAGAAAAGTAGTCGAACAGGTTAACAGCTTCAAATATCTGGGAGGAGTAGTTGAGGAGAAGGGAAGTCTGAATGAGGAGGTCAAAACTAGAATCAGAGGGGCTGCAGCCAACTGGCACAGAGTGTGAGGGATAGTGTGTAACAGAAGAATACCAAAGAAACTGAAAAGTAAGGTGTACAAAACAGCGGTGCAGCCTATACTAATGTATGATACAGAAATCTGGGTAGTAAAAGCAGAGCAGTTGATGAAGCTAGAGGTCATTGAGATGACGTGCCTGAGATTGGTGGTAGGATGCACACTGTGGGATAGATGAAGAAATTATGACATCAGAGCAGAAGTCCAAGTAGCTCCAATTGGAGACAAAGTCAAAGAGAACAGATTATAGTAGATAAGGCACATGTGCAGAAAAGCAGAAGACAATATGGTGAAGAGGATTTGTGACAGACAGGAAGAGCATCCAGCAAAGATGTGGAAGGATTGTGAGAGAAGACTTGAGATAGTCACTCAAGAGTGTTGAAGAAGGTAGGAGAGTGTTATTGAACTGTGAGAGATGGTGACAGTTGGCAAAATAACCCAACCTCGTGTAGAGAATGGGTGAAAAAGGGGGTTGATGATAATGATTGATGATAATGATGAAGGTAGGAGAAGGAGTCATATGATGACATCTTTGGACATGGAGGAAATGCCCTTTGTAATCAGCTGTGCTAAATAGAAGGATTTCATAACAACCATGGCTACACAGTTGTCAAAGGAGAATTCATGGTCAACAAATTGTCTCAGTTCTCTGACAAATTTGTCTGTTTTTTTTGTGGGGGGGGGGGCACCTTTAACATGGTAGGAGCAAGAGTGTTCCTGTTTGCCAAAGAATATGATACTACACTTTTTAGCATTTAGCTTGAGACTATGATCATGGCACCATTTGTTTCCTGGCTGCTGGTACAGGCTGGGAGCCCCTGACATAGCTGCTGGTGGCACCAAGTGTATAGCCATTGGCAAGCTAAGTCAGCCAAATACCCTTGACATCAAATTTGAAGTCAGAGAAAGAAATGCCAAATGGGTGTAACCCCAATACTGTACTCTTTTGGATGGTGCTGGTAACAAGCCTTTTTGAAGACAGAATAACCCCCAGTCTTGATTTGTTGAGTTCTGTCTCTGAGCCAGTTTGCTATCCATCAGGTAACATAAAGGTTCACATTATACTTGATAGATTTTTAAAAGAATGACTGAGTGCAGAATGGTGTAAAATCTTTGCTCAGGCCAGGGTAAGCTTTTTGTGCTGACTTGTTCTTGGTCAGGACCTCAGTGACCTTTTGAAGGAAATTAACCTGGCTAGGCTAGATAGGCTATATCCTTCATAAACCCATTCTGATTTGGGAGGAGGGACTTTAAGTTGCCAATGTCGATGTAATGACATATTCCATTGTCTTGCAGATAACATGTCAGGATTAGTGATAGGGGTTCCCTCATGTAAGAGAATGACAACTGCAATTCTTCAAGCCAAAAGCACAAATCCAGATATGAAGCTGAGGTTCACCAGGCTATGGAATGAGTCAGTAAGTGCTTCATACAGAAAAGGAAACACCCCGGTATCATTTTTTTTTCCAAACACCTTTATTGAATTATCACTTGTGACACAGGCAAATTAACATTCATATAGAAATAATCAAACTATATTAACATAGCATTATACTTCACATATATTGCTATACATCATATAACCTAAGCAATATTACATAAATTATTTAATTCCTGCATTTGAGCTAACATGACCGCCTTTGGGACTTGTTCAGGATAATGTTTGGAGGTGAGGCTGACAAGATGACAAGCAAATATAAACCAGATGGAAAGGGGGGAGTTTGAACTAAATTTATCTGTTAATAGACCCATTATATATCAGCTTGAACTTGTGACTATCTTTGACAGAGGAGGGAATCTTACATTCATGCCTGGGCTTGGAAGATTTGGTTTTGTTACTAAACCCTTTGTTTAACTTTCTGAGTTTAATTTTGGGCTGTGAGATTTTTAGTATGATACTTCAGAAATATTTCTCTAGTTATAGAGCTTAACAAAGGGGTTCCACCAAAGCTGCTTATTCTTAAGGTTGGCACTGTACTGGTTATAGATAAGGACTAAGGTCTCAATACAAGTATTGAAGTGAGACTAGAACCTTTGCGCAAATGAGGCAGTATCAGCTTTTAGATCTACAAGGAGAGGGGACTCTCAAAGTCCTTCATGTCGTCATATAGATGGAGTAAGTTTATCTTAGAGAAATCTTGGAAACTGGTAAGATTTGCAAGTGGTTTTAATATTGAGAACCACTTCTTGATAGTCAGATCTAATCAATGATGGTGCAATTATAGGTGCATAATGATGCTTCGTCTGTAATGAGCAGGTCCAATATATGGGAGTGTACATTTTGGAAAAATGAGTTTGCATTACTGAAGTCTGAGACTTGATGGACAGATTTATTAGTAGTAGGGTATGTATATAATTTAATAGATGGATATTGCAAAATTCCCAATTACAATCATGTTTGGTTTGATATTAAGTGACTTCATCTTATTTAGATATGCCTCATGGACATGATGTTCTATAACTGACAAAAAGTGATAAGGGATATTATTTATAGTTACTATTCTGTGAGGGAATTTATAACAGTATGTTCATACATCTCCACATCTCCTTTACTGTGCTGCAATGAGAACTCATACAATATGCGGTTGGCAAAAGCTCCATAGAAAAGAATATTTGCTCATATGAGCATTCACTCTTATTTGCAGGATGTGTGGAGATGCATGAACATTCCACCAATGTTTACAGAGGTATCCTCAATAGATGATCTGATTATGAGATGTGCATTGAATCATGCAGCAGGGAGTGTGTTATCACTACATGGGAACATGTTTCAAGAATGAAAAAGATCTAGGGTTAGGAAATCTAATGAGGACAGTTTCTTACTTAGGCTTCTAGCAATCGGCAGTGCTACCCTGTCCTGTTAAGTTTGATTTGGTTGATAAATGAAGCAGGTTTACATGGGGTATAAATGGATTTGTGTCAGTTGAGAAAGTCCTGGCCAATATACAAAAGCCCTGAGGTAAAATATACAGGCCATCCCTGTTGAAGCAGTTACTACAGTCATCCATTTACCTGTAGGCTGGGTCACACTGGATACCCCAGAAACTGATCCAGTTATGGAAGTCAGATATTGTTTGTTTATATTGGGGTGCCATTCTTGGTGAATGTACAGTGCTGCTCAAGGCCAGATGTACACCAGTAATGCAGACATATAATCTGAGAGCACTTTAATGCTTGACCTCTGCAAAAAGAAAAGTTTTAGTTTTCTTTGTTTGTGACAATTTTTGATTTGCTCTGAAATAATTTCTTTGTTTACATAAGTTCATAAGAGCTTTCAATGTTTGATGATAGAATCATATATATATATATATATATATATATATATATATATATATATATATATATATATATATATATATATATATATATATATATATATATATATATATATATATGTATATATATATATATATATATATATATATATATATATATCTATGACAGAGGTTTATATATATATATATATATATATATATATATCTATATATATATATATATATATATATATATATGTATGTATATGGGTTCACTTCAGATGGTCGAGTTTCCGAAATATCGAAACTCATATGGTGAAGACCATATGATCGAGTTTTCAGAAACTCGAACATCTGAAGGGGGGAGTTAAATAAATTGTGTGAATACCTTAAGTGAGGGATTCTGCAGGGGGGCAAGCCCTCTGCACCCCTGCTATTTAAATATACAAACTCCGAGATTGTGCTACAGCAGGGAACAGGGAAATCTCTTCTGCAGTGTCTGCAGAAGCGCAGAAGGGGAGATTTCCCTTTTCCCCACTGTAGCACGATCTTGAAGCTAGTATATTTAAGTAGGGGTGCTGGGCGGCTTGCCCCCTGCAAAACCGTCTGTAAATGTGTTTTTTTTTATGCTCACTTTTGATGTTTGAGTTTCTGAAAACTCGAACATATGGTCTCGATCATATGAGTTTTGTGATTTTGGAAATTCGATCATCTGAAGTGAATCCATTTTATATATATATACATATATATATATATATATATATATATATATATATATATATATATATATATATATATATATATATATATATATATATTTGCAGGCCATTTTCAACCTAGCAAAATTTCCTGTTTGGTGCTTGGAATTACCTATCTTGTTTAGTGGTTAGATTAACATTACTTCTTCATGAACTATATTTATATTTATAATGGCCCCTAAGCATTGGTTAAAAACATTTATAAGATGCATCTGTCCATAAGTAGTGTGGGGGGAGCCCTGGGATAAATTTCCTATTACCCAACCACAGGTCAAAGCTGCTCTTGACTTTGTACAGGGATGAGCGTTGTTTTATGTGAATGGGAGTCTTTTGCAGAGCAGTGATATCCAGGAGATATATCTGACCCTCCAAACCATTAAAGGTTTAGATCCACAGCTGGTGTTAGGCACAGTGAACCCTGTGGTCACGGGGCCCCCCTAATCCTGAAGGACGCCCAAACACAGCAAGTTATCTTATTTTAATATTTTGTTACATTTGTCAAACCAGCTTAAGCCAGTACAACAATTCTGTATACATTAAAAAACAGGTGGATAATAATAACTCTTAGGATGACAAATCCTAAATATTGACACAAATTCTACTTTACAGTTCAAAGATATCTCTGGTTGTAATAACAGTGGTTTGTAAATAACAGGCTTCAAAATTCCATTACATTTTATCACCAACGCAGTGCACTTGACTTAGCTAAATCCTGCTTGAGGGCATTTTCACCACTGAAATTGTCATCATAGCTGATTTTAGGCACACACAATAACAGTGGCTGCATGAGTCCCCATCATCATTGACTGCATGGGCCCACAAAAGCTTTTGGTGGTTGGGAAAAATGAAAAAAAAAAATCACTCATTCTCCAGTTACACACTTTAGTCTAAACAGGGTCATGATATGACCCAGTTAGGATAAAACAGTGAATCAGTAAATGAACATGAGCGAGGTTAATGCCAGAGATCATTAGCTCAGCATGACCAATCTCAGTGCTCACCTAGGATTTTAAAAAGAGCAACTGCTCCTGATTTGCAGGGATGATTTTCCTCTTTCAGTGGGTTTTATAAACACTGTCAGGACACCAGATACTATAATTCTCAATTTCTTTGCTTAAGAAATCTGGCCAAAGCCAAACATAGTGGCAGAATAAATGCTCATACTCAGGAACATAATACTCACTTCCTTTACAAAGTTAATAGAATAACATGTTTTTATCAACATACCTTTTTTGGCATTTCTAGGCTTGAAAAAATCATATGAAAAGTTCCCAGGAAAGTGAATTTAAGCAGGTCTGTGGTGGTTCAAAGTCCCAGAAACAATGGTAGAATGAATGCAGGCTATCTACAAGGACCCAGTGACTCAAGTAAGAACAGTGTTTGGTGTCACACAGGAGTTCCGTATAGGTGTGGGTGTGCATCAGGGCTCAGCTCTGAACTCACTGCTATTCATACTGGTGATGGACTATGTTAGCAACTTTGTTTGGTCTAAGGGGACAGATCAACAAAGTCGCTGTATGCAACAGATAAGGCAGTTGTAATGGCAGTAATGGGGGGAAATCAGAAGAAACTGGGAACTGTGAGAGAAGGGAACATAGTGGAATAAGTTAACAGTTTTAGGTCAGTAGCATAGCTAGGGTGGGGAAAGAAGGGCAACTGCTCCAGGCACAAAGTGTTAAGGGCCATGATCATCCAATCCTGAGTGATCTTTAATGCATACCAGCTTTTAAAAGCCACATAGAAAAATGGGAAAAAGGTAGCTGATGACAATGATGGTATACAATACTCTGATGTATGGCATTATTCACTGTTTGTAATCTTGAACGATTTGCAACCAAATCAACATTTTTATGAGGTACAGGGCAAAATGTGAGACAAAATCAGTGATAGTCTGTGAAATCAGGGACAGTGACAGGTATACATTACTCTTGATGACTGCTAAACAACAGGCAGTGATTTAGAGTATTAGCTCTAGTGTCCTACAATATATTACTAATTTGCTGAAATCAGTGTAGGACTAATGTTGCTATGGCTTGTGCATGGTGGGGGTGCATTATAAGAGTAAGAAGATGGCTATAATTTATTTCAGTTTCTATTGTAAATGTCATTTGCACTTTCATTATGCTTATGTGTTGGAGAGAATGGTGGCAATATATCTGAGCAGAAGCATAGCTGGTTTAATTAGCACCCTGGACCAATGCTATGACCTAGCACCCCACCCCTTCAGCTCTAAAAGTGAAGAGCAAAAAAATAGCATTTCACAGTAATAAACCATAAGTGATTAGCTTATTATACTTAGATGTACACACACACACCCAGCAAGAAAAATGGTTGTTTCTCCTACTGGCCAGATGCATGACACGCCCCCCTCTCCAGCCCCAGCCATTCAGATCCCATTTCTATGCCCTGCTCCCAGCCCTCCTTTAACATCAGAATATCTACCTAAATATTTCATCCTTAAATTTTCACTGTCTATTTATTAGTTTACCCTCAAGTGTTTGTCAGTGCCCTGTATAGACACAGACATCTTGAATGACATTTTTTCTGTTAAAGCACAATTGAAATTTCACCAATACCTAGTTGCACACGGGGCAACTAGTTTGGAGTGACAAGCACTACCCCTAGAGTTGCAAACCACCTACTCCTGACATTATATTCTCACTCCATGTGTCTAATCAGTACTGTTGCCATGGATATGAACTTTCCCACTATTTCCATTACCAGCTTGGTGGATATGGGCATCCTGAGGCAATGTAGAAATTGTCTCATCTTTACTAACAACCAGTTAATCCTCAAACAAAATGATATGGTATGTGAGAGATGCATTTACACACTATCACTGGAGGCAAAGCTCTCACATAAAAGTACTCCTAATGTCAATAAGGTAGTACACATGCTGCACCCATCACACACAATTCAAAGCAGGCATGTATACCCACATATGCTGAGGCACTTAAATGTAACTTTCCTAAACCCCAAAAACCTCCTAGATGAAGTAGACATAACAAATACCCTCAGCAGCCAGGAATGCACTCTTTCAAAACAACACCTACATCAACACATACCATCACATCCCATGGGGCCTCTACTTCTAAGCCCATAAGGTAAACCACCACAAAATCCAACTGTGTGGTCATTGTTGACTCCAATGTGAAACACACTGATGTCTCTCTCACCAGGCTTAGTAAGGAAAAGTCACAGTTAGTTGATTATCAGGGGCTAGGAGCCATCACATTATGCACACACTCAGGTCATTGGACCACAAGTACCAGTATGACTCAGTCATAGTTCATGTGGGTGTAAATGACCTTAGATGTACCTCTCTAGACTATATGAAGACAGACATCATGGAGTTCTTGGAATATGTGTCCCAGGCTGGTATGAGCCTAGCATTGAGCAATATTTTACCTTCACCAACGATGATGAAACAATATGAAAAAAAGATGCTGACTTAATAATTGGCTTAGTTTCTAGTGTCATTCTAAGGGAGTGTAATATTTGTCAGCATGGAAGGAGATGGTCAACAGACCAAGCTGCTTTGCCAGGGATGGTCTGCACCTGTCTCCTCTAGGCTTTTGCATATTAGGTAAAACATTAACTTCTCCCATAGTGCCTTGTTTAAGCTATGCCAAACTGAAAGTACTTTCGACATAGCAAATCAAAGCCAAAAAAATCTAAAGGTATTAATGCTCAGTGCTAGGAGTCTAAACAAAAAAACTCCACTCACTAGAAGATCTTTTTTCCCTAGAGAATGCTGATGTCTGTGTTGTCACTGAGACATGATTTAAAGCCACGGAGAGCACACCGACAGTGCAAGGTTATACTGCCTTCCATACATTTAGACCAGTTACTACAAGACAGGGAATAAAGGTGGAGGTGTCTCTATTTACATAAAAAATAAATAAACCTCAAGGCTGGCCAAACAGGACAATGCACTTGAGCTTCTCCATGTTCAGATCATCATAGGCAAAATCCAGTACCACTTTCTTGCAGGCTATAGGTCTCTGTCTAAGACCTAAGAAACCCATACCATGTATTTAAACTTATTGGAAAAGCTTACCATCCAACCCATTACCATATTTATGGGTGGCTTTAATTACCCTACTATTAACTGGGAATCCTATACAACACCTAATCTACAGGCACAGATATTTCTGGATTTTGTAAACACAAACTCCCTGGACCAGATTGTCAACACACCAACCAGTGATGCAACCATACTGGATCTGATCCTCACTAAAATGGGAGAGTGCTGCACACCCCCATAGTGTAATGTCTTCCCTGGTAAGATCAAACCTGGACCCCCCCCCCCCAGTTAACCCTGGAATATTCAGGAACTACTCTAAGGCTAACTTCCTGCTATTAATTGATAACCTGGCAAAATTACAAGCCCCCATAAACCCTGAGAACACTGACAAGTATGTTAATAGCTGCATAGAGGCAGTTGTACCCACAGGAAGAAGTACAGAAGTAACTCAGAAAACAAGCCACCCTGGTGGAATCACAAAATCAATAGGCTGTAAAACAGAAAGAAGAAAATCATGGAAAAAATTAGGGGGTGCAGAACCCAGTAGGATAAAAGTACTCCCATCAAACTAAGCAAACAACTCAGAGAACAAATAAAGTCTACCAAAGCCAAATTTGAGGTAGATTTGGCCTCCCAGGCCAAGGAGAACCACAAGATAATCTTTAGCTATGTCTACAACCTCAAAGGCAATGCACAATTGTGTGCAGAGCTGATTGTAAAGGGAGCCACCTGTACTGAGCCAGAAGATATAGCTAACCTATTGCCAAGAAATTCAGCTCCAACTTTACCCCTGTCTCCCCCTCAACCTTCCTCAGGAAATATCATTAAATATAACTCCCCCTACTATCACTATGGAATAGATCCTTAGTGCTGTCTCTAAGGCCGAGAACACTGCATCAATGGTCCTAGACAACATCCCAGGATGCCTTCTGAATAGCATGAAACATGACCTATCAGGCCCTCTGGAATTGCTATTTAACTGTAGCCTCCAAACAGACTTCATGCCTCATGAATGTAGAACAGCAACTGTCATCCCTGTGCACAAAGATGGGCCAGCTACAGACCCTGGAAATTACAGACCCATAAGTCTCACTAGTCTCATATGCAAAGCCATGGAAAGAGTTATCATGGAAATGATCAATAATGATATAGTATACCTCCAGACACTGGACCCAATCCAGTTTGGGTTCGTCAAGGACAGGTCATGCCTACTCAACCTGGTGGACTTCTTTGAGAAGGTCACCAAAGCAATCGATAAGGGCAAAATTGTTCACACTGCCTACCTTGACCTGTCCAAGGCATTTGACACACAATACCCCACTCGGGCATTGTTGACAAACTCAAAAGGATAGATACAAACCCTTATGTCACTTGGTGGATAGCCAACTGGCTCACAGGCAGGACCCAGGAAGTTAGAAATAGGGAGTGAACCTTTACAAAGAGGCCAGTAACAAGTGGAGTCCCTCAGGAATCTGGGACTGCTCCTTTTTGTCATTTACTTCTCTGAAGTCAAGGCCAATGTCAATGGTCTCTGGCTGACTAAATTTGCAGATGATTGCAAATTAGGAGCTGTTATTGAATCCCACTCTGACACAAATGTTCTTAGGAAGGGCTAACACAGACAGACAACTGGTGTCAGAGCCATGGACTAAAACTAAATGGCAATAAATGTATAATAGTATACTTCAGGAAGTCATCCACTCCTGGTAATTATCATATTGACAACACACCCCTTAGAGCTGACCCAATAGTCAGGGACTTAGGAATACACATGGAGAGTAATCTACCTTTTCACCATCATGTGTTTACAGCAGTGATGAAATCATTCTATCTTGTGTAACTTATAAACAAAGGTATGGCATCTATCTCCAAAGAAGTCATTGTTCCACTGTATTCGGCATTCAACAGACCCAGCATTGAGTACAATACCCCCTTTGGTATGTACATAACCAGAAATATCCAACAATTGGAATGTCCACAGAGGTTCATCACTAAAGAATACAGGGCATAAGTAACATGTCCTGTGCAGACCACCTCAAGGCCCTATCCCTGTATTCTGCCTCTTACAGGCTGTTGAGGGGAGATCTTTGCCTGGCATACAGGGCATTGTCTGACCCCACTCTGGTGTACTTCCTGCATATCCACAAATTAAACAGCACCAGAATTACTCATTCTAAAAATTTACCCTTGCCTGTAATACAAATAGGACCTGCTAGAGACAGAGGTATGTATCCCACAGACTACCCTGTCTCTGGAGCAGGCTCCCCATCCATATGAAATTAGTTTCTCCCTAACCCAATTCAAGTATAACTTGGACAATTGAATGGGGAATAGGAAATTCAACCCTGGTTTGGCACCTATATCTCTAATGGACATAGCCAGCCTGTAAATGTTTCATCTCCCAAGCCCATGTTTACACTTACCAGGGGTACCAGAACTTGTCAGAGATTTGGGATGCATAGCTAGGCTTAAAAAGGCCCTTGTGGTCATTAGTCCAGTGAACACACATGAACCTATGAACATAGTTTATTAACACCAATAAGTGCCGACAACTGCCAAAGATAATCCACAGTTTATTGTCACAGAACACGAACACGAACTGAAACGACAAGCAAAACAGCAACCAGACGAAAAATGTAGCATACAGAGTTAAGAGCTTTCAACCATAATAACTGGTCTTCATCAGAACTCATCAGTTCTGATGAAGACCAGTTATTATGGTTGAAAGTGGTTGAAAGCGCTTAACTCTGTATGCTACATTTTTCGTCTGGTTGCTGTTTTGCTTGTCGTTTCAGTTCGTGTTCATGTTCTGTGACAATAAACTGTGGATTATCTTTGGCAGTTGTCGGCACTTATTGGTGTTTTCCAAAGGCATTTTTTGGAGGTATTGTGAAGTAGTTTTATTCTAACATAGTTTATTAGAAAAAAGCATTTCATCTTTTAAACTGTAGCAAACTGCTTGCTATAAGTATAGCAAACAATTGCTACAGGTTATACTTTGCCTGCATAGGGCACTACAGTGCTCATGTTTTCCTTTAGAAAAAAATCTTTTTAAACTGTAGGAAACTGCTTGCTACAAATATAGTATACAGTTGCTACAGTTTATACCCTGCCTGCAAGGAGTGCTACTGCACTCAGGTTTTAGTTAAAAATAAACATTTTTTTTTTACTTTTAAATTGCAGCAAACTGTTTGTTACAATATAGAAAGCAGTTACTACAGTTTAGGCTACACACAAAGTGCTACAGTACTCAGGTTTGACTTCAAATACAATATCAGCTTTTAAAAGCTTAGAAAAATCTGTAACTTTTATAAGTCACTGAAAGTAGTCTGATTCAAAAATCACATAAAAAAAAAAACAATTGGACATACTACCATGGAGAGTTCTGTTAAAACCACAAAACATTTTATTAAAATAACAAAGAATAAAATAATTAAGGATAAGTGCTTTCAGCCAAAGGCCTTTATCAGATTGTAGGATCATTGGAGGTTACTAGGCTATTAGCCCTGAAGCCCTTATAAGCCTAGCCAAGAGTTTAGCCCATATTTAGACAAATCAGCACCTGATGCCCCTGTCCAGCAGGGATATGGGTAGAATCCCAGGGGTATGTTTTCTGTTTCCCATCCAGTTATCCAGGTTGCACTTAAAAAGGATAAAGAGGTACTCTGCTTGATGTGGAAAGGGAGTCTATTCCATAGATGGAGGAGTCTCTGAGACACAAATCTGTCCTGCCAACAAGTCACAAACCAGATTGAGGCCCCCGTGTGGGTTGCTTGAGTGGAGCTTGACTTGTGGATATGCAGCAGTCCCATCAAGGTGGGGTCCATGAACACCTTGTATGCCAGACAAAGGTCACCTCTGAGGAGTCTAGATTTTACTAAAAGCTGCTAGGGATAGGGCTTTTAGCCTATCTGTGTATGGTAGATATTTGAGACCCTGTATTCTCCTGGTGAGGAACATGTGTGGTCTCTCCAGCTGTGCATATGCTTTGTGAGGTACATGCCAAAAGGGGCATTGTACTCGATAATGGGTATTATAAGGGAAGAATACAGGGATGTTATGACCTCCTTGTCACTGGATGAGATACCCACTTATGAGGTGGGCCACGTAGAAGGCTTTCTGTACAAAGGAAGCAACATGGTTGTCAAAAGTCAGGTTGCTATCAACCTGGGTACCCAAATCCCTCACAACTGATTGAGTGCTTAGGACATTGTTATTAATGTGATAATTTGTGGGGACGTCACTGTCCCCAAAGGGGATGATGATGATGCATATTTTTGTATTCAGCTTGAGGCCATGTTTCTGGCACCAGTCATTTGTCTGAATCAGACCCTCTTGGAGGATGTCCACATCACTCCTGTTTTTAATTACATCATTTCCTCTTAAATCAAAAAAAGTTCATCCAATCAGCTTTTAATTCTGAGCCATCTCCCTCATAAAGTCTGAATCAATGAAAACATATCAGCCAATCAAGACTCATCTAGGTAGCCAATGCACTTTTAAGATAGGTTTTAATAGAATCATGCCACTAAGCCCAGGTGGGTGGTCTGTGCGCATTTCTGCTGTCCATTGAATCTCAATTACTTCAGTCTTATTCTGTATACCTCCACCATGTTGATCTTTTAAAACAATCCCCAGTGCCATAAACAAAAACTTATGTTCTGTGTTGCCCATTATATGTTGTGATAATGCATTGGTTTTAATAACGTTCTTGATATCATTCAAGTGACAAAGGATTCTCTCTTTAAAAGGTCTGTTTGTTTTGCCAGTATAGAATCCTGAACAATAAAGACACGTTGGAACATATATAATATTTCTACTGTTGCAATTGGAGTATCTATTTAGCCAATATTTCCTTTTCGTGACTGGATGTACAGACTGATTAGTGGTATTGATGTATGTACATGCTTTACATCTACCACATGCAAACATGCCCTTCTTAGAGATAGCAGTTTGTTTCACTATTCCATATTTATAACATAATAATCTCTTTAAGTTCTCTTTATTTTTAAAGGAGAAACTAGGTAACGCCCCTACTATATGTCTCAGATTTTCATCTACTGTTAGAACTGACCAATTGTTTCTAATTATTTCACAGATCTGAGGCATATCAGAACTATAGATAAGAAGGCATCTAAGACATATGTTACCTCTAAGCAGTTCAACTGGTTTCTTATTATTCACCTCCACCACAGACCGATTTGAGTAATAAGGCCAACCCCTGCTTTTCCTTATCTTATCCATTTTGATATTATCAAATTGAATGTCCTTGTTTTTATAACCTCCGTCATATAAATTTTGCATAAGTTGCTTTGTTTCATGTTTAAAGATCTCATCATTAGTACATAATCTTGATATATGAAGAAACTGATTCTCAGCAATATGTGAAAAAATGTGTCTTGGAAACGTACTTGATTTATGTTGGAGGTGATTCCTCCAACAATCCTTTCTATATGTAGAGGTATTAAGTTCTGTTAGTTTGTCCATTGCCAGTTTTACATCCAAACATTCCATCTTTATAGATGATGTATCTATCTCAAATTCAAGAAATTAAGTTGTTATCTCAAGATATCTGACAAATTCAGATAAACACATTCCATTACCACTCCACATGAAAAATATGTCATCCACAAATCGGCCACAATATATAAGCTTCTTCTTCCATGGATTAATTTCATTAAATATGTATTTTATTTCCCACTGAGCCATCACCATATTGGAGTAGCTATGGGCACAAGAAGTGCCCATAGCTACTCCCCATTTTTGCCAATAATAGTAATTTCCATAAGCAAAAATGTTATTTTCTAATATAAGTTCAAGCAGTACACAAATCTGTTGGCTAGCCATCCCATCCATCTCAGATTGAATGCACTGTTTCACTGCATTCACCCCATACTAATTGGGTATCACAGTGAAAAGGCTGCGTACATCCATTGTAACCATCAACAAGTCAGTTAACTGACCCATTCTACTCAATCTTTGGTCTCATCCTGCAGTCAAGTTGTTTACTCAGATGTGTGAGAAAGAAGTAACAGATTTAAGACAGCGAGAAAATTCTAGAGGTTTTTATAACTTGAATAGTTGTGAAATGATAGCCTTACAAGAATTAATGAGAAATAATGATATAATAATCAAACTGGCAGATAAAAGTGGTGTCACTGTGGTGATTGATTCTGATGAATATCGGAGAAAAATGATTGAAATGCTAGCCGATCGACAGACATATACGAAGATATCAAAATGTGAAGTTAAGATAATTCAAAAGGTCTGACACTCTTTATGACTTATTTATGACAAGGAGAATAACACAGGAACTATATGATTATTTTAAAGTTGATCATCCACAAATACCGATGATCAATGGATTACCAAAAATATATAAGAAGAGGCAAAACCAACACCTGTGACCTATTGTATCTGACAGGGAATGGGTTACGGAGCCAATTTCCATCTATATTGAGTGCCAATTAAAAAAGCTGCTATCAAAAGCAACTAATGTTTTGAAAGATACCTCCTATTTCCTAGAGACCTTATACCAAAAATTGAGTAGAATGGACGGGAACAGAATGAAGGAACAAAACGCACTGTGGTGGTATGTCTGATTATTGTTTCTAAATGAGCTTTTAAAAGCTGGTATTACATTAGAGAGTGATTGGGATTGACTGATTGTGCCCCCAAGACTTTGAACCCAGGGCTGTTGCCCTTCTTGCCCTGCCCTATCTATGCTACTGTATCTTAGTAACAAGTTTGACATAATTTCTTTCACTTACCATCACAAAGTCCTTACTAAAGATCGATGGCTAACTTTGGTAGCTTTTCAAGAGTGGATTTATGTGAAAGTAACTGCTTATTGCCACACTGGCACAGTATGTAGCATTGTCATTTGACAGTGCTTTGCTCTGGTTGAGGTTTTTGCTGTGACCTTTCTTTTTGGAGCCTGCATGCTTTCTGTATCTTTGTGTGCACCTCAGTTGGCATTCCTCCATTTTCTAGGAAGGTGGTCATGTGTGTGTGTGTGTGTGTGTGTGTGTGTGTGTGTGTGTGTGTGTGTGTGTGTGCGGGTGTGAGTGTGTGTATGAAATAGCACTGATTTTTATTTGTGTATGCACACAACTCTTCTGGGTTGCAGTAAAAAAAAATCAGTTAACAAGTAATTATCTTTCAGAAATAAGGCATAAATACATCACAAAACACAAACTTCTAGGGATCTAGTGGATCCTACACTCTAAAGTGTATGAATGGATTTTGACATGGACTTGGTGGGTATCCTCTGCCCTGAGCTACAGCCATTCTAAAACCACACCTTCTCAGAGATGTGTACAGAAACTTGCTGTAACATGTGTGGAGGGCTGATTATGGAGTGGTCACTGCTTCTTTAATATACCTTACTATCAAACAGCAGATGCATGCATAGGAAATTGTTATAGCTTGTGTTGGGATTAGATACTTTGTGGTCCTTTTTTTCACTTTGCTCAGAGACATCAAAGATCTGCAAAGTAGGTTACCATAGCTTGTGTTGCGGCCATATACTGTTGAGGAGCAACAAGTTGGAATACATTAAACTGATGATTATGTTTTTTCACTTTCCTCACAGTGACATACCATCCAAGTATACAGGTGTCTGCCAATTCTTTCACTTATCTCACAGTCAAAAAAATCAGCCATGTATACAGGTGTCTGCTGGGGGGGGGGGTAAGGGTGAGGAGGAAGGAGGCATGCTATGCATATGTATGACGGCAATCACCTGAAATACACGCTTGTGTCTATTTCAACCTCTGCTTTCCTCCCAGTCTAACACCAGAGCAATGTACAGACCGTAACTTTTTTTGGGGGTGGGGGTGGGGGTGGGTAGTTTATTGTGATCTCTCCAAACATCTTTATTAAATTTACACATATGACACAGACAATCTTACATTTATATAAATGAAAAACATACAAAATGATATCACTTTAGTTACAAACAGTTTACATCACAGACACCATCGAAACAACTGTAGTTGTAAACATTATGTATCACTTATAAACCATTCTGTCATTGTCAGTTAAGCATTATATAGCTCATTCAAATCCTGCCTCTTAAACCTCATTCCTGCTCTGCATATATTGTTCACACAATTCCCATTTTTTCCTATGTAGTTTGCTCCTTCTCTTTTCTAAAGGTGCCAATTCTAGTTGTTTTATCTCTGTTACTATATTCACTACTTCTAGTAAACTTGGTCTAGACTTTGATTTCCATTTTCTAGTAATTGCTTTTCTGGCAGCCACCATAATTAGACTCAGCAAGGGCTTACTATGTCTAGGCAATTCCGATTCTGTAGCATACCTCAAAAAAATCATCTCCCCAGTCAGCCCAATCTGCTCACCCAGCATGTGATCTACTGTTTTGTCAGCTTTTGAATATTAAGCCTTTTGCACAATGTATGTTTTGCTTGAACTAAAAAAAAAAAAAGACTGAAATTATTTTCTTTCTCATGATTTTTATTCAAGCCACCACTGGATCAGAAGGTTGGGAAAATGAAACTGGCAAAGGAACCATGGTATTGGGAGCAAATAACTAGAGAGGGAAATAGAATGGGAAAAGGCCAAGAAGGCATTGTGACTGACTGTCTTCCTTATCAGGGATTGATATCAGAGTATAGGCAAAAAGTAAAAGATAAGGGGAATCCTAAGTGAAAGACCTGCTCTAGCAGATTTTAGTAAAATCTAGAACAGAAGCTGCTGTTAAAAAAAAATGATAATTAATAGGGTATATAAAATATTCCACCACAACTGTAGGAACCAATCAGAGGAGGTTAGAAAAAACTGGGATGAGAGATTGGATAAGCAAATCTCAAGGAAACAATGGGAGGACATATGTATGGCTTCCAAATACGCAACAAAGTCTAGAATATGTAAGATTTTTGCTTGGAAGTGTTTGCATTGGTATTTTTATACTGTAAGCAGGCACCAAATAATTTTTCCTCAGATAGATGCCAAATGTTCTACGTGTCATGGGAGGAAAGAAGTAACAAAAACATATGTTTTGGGAGTTGATAGACTTTAAAAATTCCATACAGTGTACTTTGTCATAAATATTAGATGATCAAATGGGTGTAACTAAGGAAACATGGTTAGTTTTCTTTTATATAAATGTACGTTTGCCTGTGTCTTAAGTTATAATTCAATAAAGGTGTTTAAAAAGTTTGGGAAAATGCTCTAAAATGCCTCCAAAGTACATATAACCCTATGACTTCTGAAGGCCTAGTGGCCATCTAGACCCCACCTCTTAATTGAGTTATTTCTTACACAGTTATTACTGTATTATCTTGGCCAGTTAAAGTGTATTGAAAAGATGCAAGGAAAGGTAAAGATGAACAACAACACTGAACTTCTTTCCTTAAGCATAATTTTTGAATAAAGTTGTCATTGAATGAAAAGGTTGTTTAAAAAAAGTAAAATGCACTTAAGAGCATATAAAAGTCAGGACGTCTTTAAAAAACTGAAGCGTAAGGCAAAATGTGAGAAATGGGAAAAAAGTGATGTGCATAATGTGAGCAGCCCGAGATAGATGAAATCAAGGTGGGAGGGGTAAAACAATGGGGGGGGGGGGGGGCTCCATGAAGCTCTTTGCCAGTAGGACATCATTTTACCGAAGGCTAGTCCTATATATCCAGTTGTTGTACTGTATTATCATTGTAAGTAAATGCCAGTCACTGTGAGCTATGTGGTGCACAGGCCTGTTATACTGTAAGAGCATTGTAGCTAAAATTCAGTGTGAGTATTACTCCTAAAACTCTGCAGCATAAACTGAAAGGATGCTTAGGGAGGGGTGGCAGTGATAGGGTAATACTTGTGGTAGTTCCCTGGGAAAGACGGCTTCTGAAAGGATACAATAATGCACTTTTTGACATTAAGCTTTAAACCAAGCTTCAAGTACCAGCTGTTTGTTTGGGATAAGCCTTTCTGCTGGATATGCAAGTCTTTTGGGGATTTGATAATTGCACCTCAGTTATAGTCATTTGAAAAATTAGCCAGCCAGAGCCCTTTAACTCTAACTTTACTTCTGATAAATGAATGCCAAACAGGATTCCTACGTCCTGGCACCAAGACCTTGGGGGACTCAACTGGTAACTGGCCTTTTAGTGAGGTAACTCCCTTTATTTTGATCTCCTGTGTTCTGTTACGCTCTCTATCCATATACTGGCCTGCATAAAATATCACCACTGTATATTCAAATGTGGAAAAAAGTGTTATTAGTTCTCTCTCTCTCTCTCTCTCTCTCTCTCTCTATCTCTCTCACTATCTATCTATCTATACTCACTTTCAAAGAAGTCCTTCCAACATGAACATGTCAGCTTAAATGGAAGCAAATGTTGCACATGTTGCTATTCCTTTCATATAGTAAAAAATATTACATTTCACAATCAACTCAGTTACTTGTATTAAGAAGTCATGAAATTCAGACGTATACAATTCAGTATATTCACCCCAATATTTAACTGCTTTTAATGAAGAACTCCACCCAAATGCTAATTTTTTTTCTGTTCCAAAAGTGATTTGTCTTCCCTGTAATCCAACACTAAACATACACAAATAGCATCATTTAATAATTATTGCATTTGTTTTATATCTGAACTTACTTCTGTTTGCCTTTCTTGCCTGCATTTCTCTCATCTTCTGTTACATCATGAAGGCTGCTAAGACTGGCAGAGTAATTAGGTTAGGTCACTTATTCCAATTACAGGGGCATTAAGAAAACAATACATTTAGTGTATTATCAGTCCCAGATTGCCAGCATCACATCTCAGATAAATAGCATAGCCTGGAGTCTGAACAAAAAGTAAAGCTTTCAAGCTTAGTTAGCTTACAAGATTAATATCTGCGAATGCAACAGAAACCATCTTAGCCAGTGTAACACCTATTACTCACAGGAGTGAAATTTCTCTCACTTGATCACTGAACTACAGGTGTTACTTTGAAAAGGACAACTCTTCTTCTTCTCTTTTGGCTGTTCCTGTTAGGGGTCGCCACAGCGGATCATCTGTTTCCATTTCTTCCTGTCCTCTGCATATTGCTCTGTCACACCAACCACCTGCATGTCCTCTTTCACCACGTCCATAAACCTTATTTTAGGCCTTCCTCTTTTCCTCTTACCTGGCAGCTCCATCCTTAGCATCCTTTTCCCAATATACCCATCATCCCTTCTCAGCACATGTCCAAACCAACGCAATCTTACCTCTCTGACTTTGTTTCCAAACCGTCCAACCTGAGCTGACCCTCTAATATACTGATTCCTAATCCTGTCCATCCTTGTCACACCCAGTGCAAATCTTAACATCTTTAACTCTGCCACTTCCAGCTCTGACTCCTGCCTTTTTGTCAATGCCACCGTCTCCAACCCATACAACATAGCTGGTCTCAATACCCTCTTGTAGACCTTCCCTTTCACTCTTACTGGTACCCATCTGTCACAAATCACTCCTGACACTCTTCTCCACCCATTCCACCCTGCCTGTACTCTCTTCTTCACCTCTCTTCCACACTCACCATTACTCTGAACTGTTGATCCCAAGTACTTAAACTCATCCACCTTTGCCAACTCTACTCCCTGCATCCTCACCATTCCTCTATCATCCCTCTCATTCACACACACATATTCTGTCTTAGTCCTGCTGACCTTAATTCCTCTCCTCTCTAGAGTATATCTCCACCTCTCCAGGGTCTCCTCAACTAGGTCCCTACTCTTACTACAGATCACAATGTCATCTGCAAACATCATAGTCCATGGGGCCTCCTGTCTGATCTCGTCTGTCAATCTGTCCATCACCATTGCAAATAAGAAAGGAATCAGAGCTGATCCTTGATGTAATCCCACCTCCACCTTGAACGGATCTGTCACTCCCACTGCAGACTTCACCACTGTCACACTACCCTAGTACATATCCTGTACCACTCTTACATACTTCTCTGCCACTCCTGACTTCCTTATACAATACCACAACTCCTGTTTAGGCACCCTATCATATGCTTTCTCCAAGTCCACAAAGACACAATGCAACTCCTTCTGACCTTCCCTATATTTCTCCATCAGCAGTCTCAGAGCAAACATTGCATCTGTAGTGCTCTTTCCTGGCATGAAACCATACTGCTGATTGCTAATCATCACCTCTCTTCTTAATCTAGCTTCCACTACTCTTTCCTATAACTTCAAGCTGTGACTGATCAGTTTTATCCTTTTGTAGTTACTACAACATTGCACATCACACTTATTCTTAAAAATAGGTACCAAAACACTTTTTCTCCACTCCTCAGGCATCCTCTGACTTTCCAAGATTTCACTAAACAATCTGGTTAAGAACTCCACTGCCATTTTTCCTAAGCACCTCCATGCATCCAGTGGTATGTCATCTGGACCAACAGCCTTTCCATTCTTCATCCACCATAGCTGTCCGTACTTCCTCCTTGCTAATCTGTTTCACTTCTTGATTCACTATCCCCACATCATCCAACCTTCTCTCTCTCTCATTCTCTTCATTCATCATCCCCTCAAAGTACTCTTTTCCATCTGCTCAACACACTCTCCTCACTTGTGAGCACGTTTCCCTCAGTATCCTTCATCACCCTTACCTGCTGCACATTTTTCCCAGCTCGGCCCCTCTGTCTAGCCAATCAAAATAATTCAGCTAAATTTTCAAGCCTGTTATTCAAAAATTCCTTAAAAGCAGAGATGCCACTAATGAAAATCAAATAAATCAAAGTAATTAAAAATGCTTAATGATGATGACAGTCAAAAGTAGGCAGTCACACTACTGTTCTAAGCTGCCGAGAGAGAAAACCATAGTAAATGAGCCTCTTACATTGGGGATTTCTCTCTCTCTTTCCCTCATATACAACATCAGAAAGACAAAAGCATAGACTATAAAACAAAATCATGTTACCCAGGGCATTTTGTGGTATAACAAATTAGGAAACAATAATAATCACTTTCTTTGATACAGTGACAGTAATGCAGAAAAGTACAGGATATGCTAAAAAACATTTTGCCTTCTGTGTGGGGGTTCTCCTTTAAGTCTCTATCATGAGGAACAGAAGTATAAAAAGAATTCATATCTAATGAACACAAATAGCTCGAGTCTATTAGTTGTATATCTGACATCAGTCTTAAAAATTAAAAATTCCGTGCTGCGGTGGTGTAGCAGTTAGTGTTTTTGCCTCACAGCAAGAGGTTCTCTGGTTTGATTCTCAACTGGAGTGCCTTCTGTGTGGAGTCTGCATGTCCTCAATGCAGTCGAGTGATGTTTAAAGACATTCAGGTAGGTGTGTGCGTGAATGGGTGTGCCTTTGGGCATCGGGCTGGCACCTCAGCACCGTAGAAATCTACTGCCAATCATTAGTGGACTGGAGTTCTGCTGTGGTGACCCCTAACCAGGAAAAGCCAAAAAACATTTGTTTTTACTCTTAAAAAATTCCATGTCCTACTGCCTGGAGGTAATACGAGTTTATATGGGCTTCAAACATACCTCAAGAAAGCTAGAAATAGTTTCATTTGATGAGCCTCTTCCTTCGACAGTTGGCAAATGGGAGAGGCAGAGAATTTCAGGCATCCTTTTGGTGGTTTGCTCTTCCGTTAGAAAGCTATCAGTAAAGCCCAGCTACAAAACTCAGATCAGGCACAGTCTGAATAGTGGTGCTGTTATGGAAAGTTTTTTCTAATGTAATGTGTAGGGCTAGGGTTTGGGCCAGCATATGTGAGTAAGGGTAAGAAGAGAAGGGGAGGGTTAAGCCCCCTACTTACCTTAGACATGTGCCCTAACCCTAACCCTTACTCTTAGAGCTGGATTGTGGTCAAATGGGGCCTTAGGCATTGTAATAGACTGCCCCCAATCTCCTCACAAAGCCATACCAATATTCCATTACTTGACTCTTTCCTTGGTTACCATAAATCACTGTTCAACCATGTAATGCACATACTATTTATATATTTATTTTACTTTATCAATGATCACAGAGATTTGGATTTAATTTAAAACTGTTTCAGATTTTACACCAAAAAACACTGATTGCCATTTGATAAACAAAACAAAAGTCTCATACTAAAAACAGATTTAACATGAGTAACAGTAAACTTCTCTTCTTTTGAAATTCACATTTATTGAAACTGCTCCTCGCAACCTATTAAATCGTAAGTCATGTGCTGGGAGTCCTAGTCAAACAGTATAAAGTCAAGCACTAATTAGCAAGACAGATGTGCAAAGCATTTGCTAACAGTTGGGGCAGTCCACTTGATAAAGATGTAGCTGATAACTTAGGTTATCAGACAAACTGCTGTAGCCAAATGCATTTTATACCCCATGTGTCTGCAAAAAAGCAATGTTAATTAAAAACATATTCACAGTTAAAATATTAACATTAAACTCATAGACTTCATGCTTTTCAGTTTATTCACAGCCAAATATAATAAACAGACTGTCAACAGTCAACAAAACAAGGAAACCAAGGATCACACCCAAAGAACTTCTAATGTGACGATGTACTTGCTTACTAGAATCAATTCCTTCCATTATACCATAACTACTGTGGGTTGCAGGAACCAAGTATTTATAGAAACACACACACAAAACCATAAATTACAGCCATTACATCTCAGACATCTGCTTGAAAACTAGTTAATAAATCCATTCATAAATAATGGGCCAGAAATGTATCACAGCTTGCTGCTGTCAAAACCTAACAGTGTAATCCACTACAACCCCTTTTTACCCTCTGAACTTAGATCAAATTAAGAACAAATTCCCAAAATTTAGGAATAGATTTTAAATGGTTCTCTTATATACGTATAAAGTTGCTAGAATAAAAAGCTTTGCATTTGCAAGCATTTTCTGTAGGATACAATGGCTGAAACTCATGCCTGTCATTATTTAATGACTGCAGGTCACAACAATTTGCCAGAAAACCACACATTGTGCAAGGCATGGAGAAAAATACCTCCCATCATCTTTGATCAAAAGTTCAGGACAAAACCAAAAATAATGAGGACAGAAAGGTCCAATTTTTAAATACCGCTTTCTTTTGTCTAATTGCTAACCAGGTAAACTCACTGTACAAAGTGTCTCCTTTTCAGATATGATCCAGAAACACTGTCTGAGGAACTTGTTCAAAGGCACACAGTAGGCAAATTGAGGTGGAAGGATTCAAACTCTGAAGATTTGACCACCTGAAGTGATTTGTTTATAGGTCAGAGCTTTAAGTGCCTGACAGTGCTAATTAACTAGAAATACATTTTCTGGACAACAACTATGAAACTCTACTGACTAGCAGTATTGACCATTTAAAATAAGTAGATTTTTTTATTATAATGAACTGTACCCTTACTCTTATCATTTGAGAGAGACTGTTTACATTTTTTTAAACACAGCCTTATTTTGAAATACAGTAAACTCTCAGTTAACCGGAAAACTCAAGCAATCGGCACTCTCAAGCAACCGGCAATAAAAAGTCGAAGAAGTACAGTTCTGTTTTCATGTTTTGCACTTTCTGTTTTCCCCCTGCAGAAACATACCTTATGTTTTTAGAGTTTTAGAGTTTTAAAATGGAAGATAGGAATAGATTCCCTCTCTCCCCAACCTGAGAACAAGTCAAACCAAACAAACAGTATAGGGTACAGTATTAGTCAGGCCTATTATTAATAGTAACTCTCAAGGAATCAGAAACTACAGTTATCCGGCATCTACCAATCCCCATGGGTGCCGGTTAACTGAGAGTTTACTGTAGCATTTTCAGACCTCAATTATATGTTTTTAAACTAAAACTTGTATTATTCTTATTCATACAGCAGAGCAAAAGTGAACAATACTATTGACTACATAGATTTCGAAAAATGTATTGTACTTGTTAACTTTGTTGATATTAGCTTTGTAATATTTGTATATGGAGCTTTTCTCCCTGGGCCTCCAATGAAAACAGGCTCATTTTCGGCCCAATGGACTTTCCCGGTTAACAAACTGCAAATAAATAAATAAAAATAAAAAGTGAAAAGCTCTCACAAATATAAGACTTGCCACCTTTATAAATTAGGATTATGTAAACAAAATTGAAAATACAACAATAATCTCTGGTGTTTGTTTTCAGTCTGTAATAATACAGACACTAGAATGTGCCATACATAGTTCTTCAAGTGACATACCCATGTGTCCTTTTAGCTTGAAATTGTAGAAATCATTAGTCATATTGGTATAAAATAAGTGATTGCCTGAGACTGCTGTGCAATCTTTTTTTTTTTTTTGGGGGGGGGGTTCTCTGTCTTCTCCAATGTTGTCTGGTCAATATATATATATATATATATATATATATATATATATATATATATATATATATACATACATACATACACATTTGTGGGTGAAAGAGGCCTTCCCTCAGCTAGGGCTGCAGGAAGACTTGCTCCTTTGCAAAAAAAGCACTTACTTCAAGTTGTCCTGTTATTGTGTAGTTTTTGAGATTGCAAGAAAGAGCATTTGCAATGCAAGGGACTGTTATGATTTCTTATAGTGAAAGCTTCTAAGCCAAATATAGCCAGATTTAGAAATTGTAAAGTCAGTTGTAATACTGTCTAGCAGCCAAATGTCAATATCTGATCTGTCAGAGAAATGTATTCTCAGTTGCCCACTTCATGTGTTCATTTACTCTGTCCCATTTGCCCTTAACAACCATGCAATAGAACTGTTGTTAGATTATCTGGCACCCTGTGCAGTTTCCCTAACACCTCAAAGTTGAGGTTCATTATAATAAATAAAAAAAAAAAAAAAAAAAAAAAAAAACCTCTTTTGCTCTGAAGTTGAACTGTAGTAAACTGTTTGCTGCAAATGTAACAAGCAGCTTGCTACATTTTATTACCACTTCAGCTCTGAAGATAAGTGCAGTACTGGCATTCATTTCTGAATGGCGGTACTGCACTCCTGAACCTTTAACACTTGCTGATCATGCCAATAAACAGCTTCCTATACCCTTCTCCCTATCCTAGTTACACCTGAAGTACCATATTATATGGCTATAGTCTGCTGTTTATGCATTGCCTCCCCAACATGTATCAGTGTGTGCCCATGCTCATCTTTTCAGCTTCACTGGAGGGGTGCTACCAATGATAAATTAATTTAAGGAAGGTATAACTAGTCAGTGAGTGTAGGTTGTTTTTTGTACATGCATGTAATATTATCATCCATTGCTCTAGTGGCAGTATCTTATCTATGATGTATTCCCATTTGTATTTTATATCACATATAGCATCATGAGCTTCTGCAGTATATCCTAAGTATAGATTGTGCAGCTATTAACTCTCCAGATTGTTAAACCACATGCATAAACTTATGTAAATCCCTTGTAACCAGCATAATCACACAGACTGTCCTTTACAAGCAGGGATGGAAAATAATACAAACTCAGTTCAAAATGTTACATTAATTCTGGCCCATGTCTCATGCTATGTGAAAGAGACCACCTCTGCAGAGAGATAATCTCTTGTTTCTAGATCTCAGATCATTCTGCCTCATGAAAGTTTTAATGATTGAAACATCATTGGTGAAGTTCATTTTGTTATCAAGGGAATAGAATAATCTATTTAACCAAAATTCAATGCATCTGACATGCATTCCATCACAGCGGCTGAAGACCATCTGTTCCAGTAAAGATCCTAATTTCTAAGGCAAAATTCTGAACTTTCACAAGTGAAGGGCAATTTATTCTGTGTAATTCTACAATTTGGTCTCATGTTTACCTCCTGGATTAAAATAATAATTACATTTAATGTTCAGACTACTTTTATTTTAACATCAATTTTATATCTAAAGTACAATAACAAAGAACTGCAATTGAATAACAATAGTACTTGCTATATGTGCATTTTGTTTGATTGATTGATTGTTTGATTTAAGCAGGTAAGGGAATACAGGGAACTAGTTTTAGTCATGGCTCAGCCTCAAAGGCAGCCATGGTAATATAATCCATTATAAAAAGGAAATAAATGACAACATCACAGTGTTTGAAGCTACATATTCATGGACACATTGTAAATAATTATTAACATTTTTTTCAATTTACATATACCAAGACATAGCAGATAATTATATGTCACAGTTATAGTGCAACAATGACAAGGTAGGCTGGGATTTCTTATAATATCATTATCCTACCCCTTGGCAGAAAAAAAATTATGAAGGCAACATTTTTGACTCAATAATCATGATCCAGACTTTTAAAAAGTCAGATAAGGACCATTGGCACCAGTTTCTAGCATATACTACAGTCAAAAGTATACTTTGTTACTGCAGAAAGTTCAGTCAGTCAACATGACATATGGCACTCTAAGGTCAGATATGTATTTGGCTCCACCAGTACCCTAACCTTCAGGAGCACATTCAAAATCTTAGGTCTAAAAAAAATACATGTTTTTCTTGGCTCTCAGAATAATTCAGTTCCTCTTACCACTAGCCATGGTTCCCATATGGAAAAGTGTCCTGCCCATGCAGGTGGAGTATGGCTTACTTTTACTTGCCACCATCTCTAACAAAACCATATCAGGCTTACAGACCTTATTTATTTATTTAATTTAGTAACCTGAAAAGCTTCTGTAACAGGAACGGACCACAAATGGACTCCAAAGTAATAATAAATTATCAAATAGTTATAAAATAATAAATAAGCACTTTAAACGTTCAAAAAGGTTTTTAATCACGCACAATAATAGAAATCCAAGCGCTTTCATCCCTGGCAAGTCAATTTATTTGACATTTGTTTACCGGTGTGGTCCTACTAGGTCTAAAGAACCCATTTTCAGTGGAGGCAAGGGAAGAAAAGCTGCACATACAGTACAATACAAATACAGTATAGTTCACAAACTATACAAGCGATATGAGGAATACTATACAAAAATAAAATATAGTACACATCTGGACAATTCTATAGAGTTATATCATTGTAGAAATTTTTAGTTATTATACCAACATATACAAAGCCTATGAGTAGATAAAGTGTATAAAATAGTATGTAGGTAGTACAATGTATGACAATGGCTGTTATAGTACATGAAAAACTAAAATGTTGGTTTAAGTTAGGAAAATAATAGGCAAAGGGTTAGTGATGTAGAAAGATAATGAGAGAGTTAAGAAGAATAGAGGCACTACAGACTGAGCAATTGCTTAAAGATATGGTATATAAGCAGAGAAGGAGTTAGGAGAGACCTAACATGCCAATTCATCAACAATTCACCTTGGCTTGTACATTTCCTGCATTACTCTGTACAAGTTGAATGGGCTTTTAGTAAAACCTAGAGCCATCCTACATCTGGGATCCTTACTGTTCAAGTTGCTCCACCAGTCCACCCCATCTCCCCTTACAATGAAACTTATCACATCCACCCGGGCCTATAACTTCAGAAGCCGTACTACAGCTGGGCCTATTTTACAACCTACCTAGATCAAACTTTAATAGCTAGGATTCTAGTACTTAGTTTGTGGTCTCAAACTGTGGCAATCTCTTACTGAGATTACAGGCTTAAATAGTATTCTATTTTGCTTTTGTTTATTGGGTTTGCTCAAAAAACCCTTTTCAGCAAGGGCCCAGGGAGAAAAGCTTCAATATATTCCAAACATTTTTAATCAGACATTCAGTAATATATATTCACAGTTAACATACATTTGCTAATTAGATCACATTCATATGAAAACAGAGGCACCTATTGCAGTATAAAGGTTATTTGTACATTAGAAGATGTTGAACATTGAGCATTTGAAGAGGTGTATTAGTGAATTTGACAGACAGATAACACATCATGAGATTAGCACTTCAAAATTCAAAGAAATTGAGGTGAGAGAAGGTACTGGGTAGGCAGAAGATGTTAATATTGAGGTGAGGTGGTGAGGAATAAAGCAATTTCAGATACAATTATATCTATGGCTATCATAAGGTTTATATTAGAAGTATAAAGGTGGGGTGATTAGTGTCATGAAACAATGTAGATAGCAGGGATATGCTAGTAAAACTATTCAGTTATTGGTGAAGAATGGTTGTAGGGCATATGATTCTTAATGAAGAGAAATGGTTTGATGATATAGAAAGTTGAATATTGCAATGGCATTTATCCTGGAGATTTACAAGAGCAGATCCATTGATTTGATAGGTAAAGTTTTATTTATATTTTAAATGAATTTGCATTTTTTATTGATTTCAGTGGTAGTGGGATGTGGTTCCATAGTCTGGCTTCACTAGGAATGCAGAGTCACCTACAGTATTAGATGATTTAGTTATAGTGATTGGTGATTTTTCTCTAGAAGATAAAATTCTTTTGGAGGATAATGTTGTATAAAGTTGATAAGGGCTGAACAGTTTTCTGGATTATAGAGAGGTCTGTGTATTGTTAACTGAGAAAGAGCAAGGTGATACAGTTCTAACCAGTTTAATTCTCTGAGGGCTAGGCAGTCGTATGTTCTGTTATAGTTTACTGCAAACACCATTTTCTACTTTGTGTATTTCCTCTCATAGTACACCATGTCTAACTCTGTTCCTGCCAGTTCTAAATTATTGTCAGTTTTTATGATAACCAGTGCTAAACCTGATTTTAATTCATTTCACTTATACCTCAGATTCCTCTGTTCTTAATTGTTACCAGTATTAAATGTAAAATAAATAAATACAATCTCTTCTTGTTTGCACTTTTTAATGCCTTATTTGTAATGATGGTTGTACTTAAAACATTTTTTACAATTTTGAATATAACCCCAACTGAGCCTGCAACTCACCATGCATTGGTCAGTGTTTTATGCCAGTAACAAAAATAAAAATACAGTGAAAAATATAACAACTAGAAAGGTAGCCTCAGAGGGGCATGGCCAAAATGGCAAACTGCTAATGGCACAACGTCTTACCTCTGCTTTATTTTCTTTTTTTCTAACAGGATTTTATTGTACAAACTTAAGAAAAACTTATTTTCTTATACATTTTCACTCTTTTTAACAAACCTGGACAACTATTTGAAAGAAAAATCAAGTTTTTTATGTTTTTCTTTGATTTTTTCCTGTCAGAAGTTTTATTGATTGTTGTGACCGAATCAGCCACTCAAAAATGAACTCTCAAGACAACTTGGTGAAAAAGGAACTACAGTCTATAATGGGCAGTGTCCAGGAGCTTTTTATTAAATTTGATAAACTTGAGATCAAAATGGGCAATATAAAAGATGACTCCAAGAAACAAACAGAAATGTTAAAACAGATCATAAAATAACAATCTGTTCAGATCTCAACAATAGAAGACACATTGAATGACTTGAAGAGCAGAATGGCAGAGAGTGAGACTCACACAGAATTCCTGTTAAAAGGAAATACTTTGCTTTTGGAAAAACTAGAGAACCTAGAAAGTAGATCTAGAAGAAATAATATTAGGCTATATGGAGTAACAGAAAAGGAAGAAGGAGACAATATGTTGCAGTTTTGAACTAAATGGATGCCTAAAATGCTAAATCTACCAGAAGTTCTCTGTTCTGGTATTCAGAGAGACCATAGATCTATTTATCTTCTTCTTTGAAGAAAAAAAATCTCCATTCCCCAGATTTATTATTGTAAAAATTTCTCTCCAGCCAAGACAAGGACCTGGTCATGAAGACTCCTCTGGCTAATTCTCTGATAAAAATAAATAACAACACTATCAGGTTTGACAATGACTGTACTACATCTGTTATGACCAAAAGGAAAGCATGTTTTCCATTAATAAAAGACATAAAGAAACTAAACACTAAAGCTCAATTGTTTTTTTCAGACAGAATTAGCATCTTTTAACCAGAAGGTCAGAAAACTTTTAATTGTCTAGAAGATGCAGTGGACTTTTCTCAGAAAAATAAACATTTTGATCAATTAGAAAATATGGATTGGACTCTTGTCTTCTTAAAGAGACAAGTAACAAGAAATGGTCTTTGAAGGACAAAAAATAGTAAAAAAAAAATAAAGAAAATTAATGTTGTTCTCATTTTCTATTTTGCCTAAATATCTTTCTCACAGGTATTCAATTTTGTCACCTATTAAAGTTCATCATCAAATACAAGGTGAAATAAGCAAACAAAAATGTTATACTTTATCAAAATACCTTTTCTATACTATCTGAAATAGTATATATATGTTATTATTACTATTACTTATAAGTACTTTTATTATTTTATTTTAATGCTCTCTAACATTATTTTCAAACATAGAGAGTAGTGTGTATGTGGAGGGGGTGTGTATTGACAGAATCGGAGATAGTGTCTGTGTGTGTGTGTGTGTGTGTGTGTGTGTGTGTGTGTATATTAATATTAATATTACTATTACTTATGTCTCTTTATTATTTTATTTAAATTCTCTCAAACATTTTCATATGTGTGTATGGGGAGGTGTATATTAACATGTTTAACTAATCCATTTAATTTATAGATACTTTATATACATAATTTCAAGTAATCTGTTTTGTTTATTATTTTTGGCTATTCTATCTTATAAATGTGATTGTATGTGATTATCTTTATCTATATATAGTGGGTGTTGTGTTGAGTAGTTCTGGTTGCATAAAAATCATTTATAAACATTACTTCACTTTCTTTTAATAAAGAAAGGGTACCTCCTAATGCTAAAGTACAGCTTTCAGTAACAAGTAAAAACAGTATTCAAAATGAAACACTGTACAACAATGGCCAATGAAGTAAAGTTCTCTTGGAGAATAGGTAGTGTGGTTAAATGATATAAAACTTAAAAGTGCAACATATATAGCAAAGAACTTGCATACATTTCCAGTACTTAAATTAAATGCACTTACAAGATATTCACGCTGTGAATGCAGTTATACCATAGCGAAATGATGGCTCCAAAGTATCCAGTCTTATGATGGCTTCAAAGTATCCAATCTTTTTGGTCTGATATACTAAGTATCCACACTGAAGATGTAGTAGCTTCTGTGTGACTGTGATGAACTTTGTATATCAGACCAAAAAGACTGGATACTTTGAAGCCATCATAAGACTGGATACTTTGGAGCCATCATTTCTCTATGGTATAACTGCATTCACAGCGTGAATATCTTGTAAGTGCATTTAATTTAAGTACTGGAAATGTATGCAAGTTCTTTGCTATAAATGTTGCACTTTTAAGTTTTATATCATTTAACCACACTACCTATTCTCCAAGAGAACTTTACTTCATTGGCCATTGTTGTACAGTGTTTCATTTTGAATACTGTTACCACTTTCTTTTAATAGGTTTAATTTGTGTGGTGTTTGTTCATTACTTGGGCTCTTAATCAAATACTTAGAAATGCTATTGATGTTTTTAACAGTAACTGCTTCTTTTCAGTCCCTTTTCCCACCTAGTGTTAGTTAAATTGCTTTAAAATGTTTTTCACATACTACAAGCTGTTTTTCAACTTATAACTGTTTAGATTCCATGGTCAAGCTGCCTGTACTGAAGTAAATGCATTTTGAACTTTAACCCTCATTTACAGGGAGTGAACTTTTAGAATGTTAACATGAGCAGCAGAAACACAAAAATAGAACATTTTAAAATTAATTTACTTATTTTTAAAATATATACATGTAGTTTTTATGCTCATTATCTTTTAAAAGGTGGAATAATGAAAAGAAGAAAAGGAAAGAAGAATGCAGTAGGAAGAATAGAAAGAAGACATCTGCAGACTTAAAGAACCTGGTATTATTCTCTGTTTAGTGGCATCTTGTGATCATCGTAATTATAGTTCAATAAAAGTTGTATCCTTTATATTACAGTGTAAATATAATATACCCATGCAGCAGATCAGCACAGTACAGAGGAATATGTCATTTATAGTGATGAAAATGTTTGTTTAAAACAATATTACTGGTTTTAATTGTCATTAAAGAAGCAGAAAAAACTAATATAACTTTAATAATAATGAATTAGACAGTTACTGCTATGCAAAATACTTCTGATAAAGAAATAAGTACCTATTACAGTAACAGAATTTCCTCTACAGTTTTTCTGGTTCTATAACATGCTACCTGTTATATTGTACACACAAATATTTACACACTGTCAGACTGGATTTTTGATTATTCAGTATAAACATTTCACGGCTTGGCATTATGAGTCCTGATATTTTAAAAGATTACTTTCCTTAACTGTTCCATTATTGTCACTGACACAATATATCCACATTTCATTGATGCAAGTACAAACCATTAGCTTATTTGCTAGCTATGTCTTATATTTCTGAAATTTTCTAACTTTTCATCGGATCATAGGAGGTTACTAGGCTAATGGTCCTGGGGCCCTTACAAGCCTAGCTAAGAGTATATCTGCAAAAAGAAACCTCAGTCAGCACCTGTTGCCCCTGTCAATGAGGGACACAGGTGGAACCCTGGGACAAATTTGTGGTTTCCCATCCACTCATCAAGGTTGCACTTGAAGAGGGTCAGCGAGGTGCTCTGTTTGACATGTATGGAAAGTTTATTCCAGAAATGGGGCAGCATTTGGGAGACAAACCTGTCCTCCAGCAGGTTTTGTTGATGTCGCATATTAGATTCAGGCCTTTTGAGAGGGTAGTACATGAGGAGTTAGACTTACGGATATGGAGCATCTCTAGTAGGGCAGGGTCTGAGACAGATCACCCCTGAGCAATCTGTACTATACTGAGTAGAGTGATAGTGATTTCAGCCTGTCTGCTTAGGACAGGTGTTGGAGGCCATGGATTCTCTTTGTGAGGTATTTCAGTGGCCTTTCCAGTTGGTACAGATGTTTGGTGAGGTACATCTCAAATTGGGCATCATACTCAATTACTGGTCTAATGAGGGAGGAGTATGGAGAGGTAACAACCTCCTTTTTTCTGGATGCAATCCTTTTACTTATGAGATGAACCAAGTAAAAGGCTTTTCTGACCACTGCCACTACGTGATGGTCAAATGTGAAGTTGTTAACCTGAGTGCCCAGGTTTCTCACCAAAGGTTGTGTGCTTAGAGGGTTGCCGTTGATGTGGTAATCAGTAGGGGCCGTGTTTTTGCTGAATGGTATGATGATACATTTTTTTTGCATTTTAGCTTGAGGCTATGACTTTGGCATCAGTCATTAGTTGCTGTGAGACCCTCTTGCAGTATGTTAGCATCAGATGGGGAGTCAATGACAGCACCCAACTTACAGTCATCCGCAAACTTGGTCAGCCACAGGCCTTTTGTCTTTGCCTGGACATCTGAAAAATAGATGTCAAACAGTAAAGGTCCTAGGACAGATCCCTGAGGAACTCCACTAGTGACAGGTCTGTTATCGGAGGTGGAGGTACCAATTTTGACTTTGAGGGTCCTGTTGGTGATCCAGTTGGCCACCGACCTCATGACATAGGGATTTACGACAAGTTGTGTTAGCTTTTCAATGATGCCCGAGTGGAGGATTGTGTCAAAGGCCTTGGCCAAGTCAAGGTAAGCTGTGTGTACTGACTTTCCCTCATCCAGGGCCTTGGTGAAAGTGATGAATCCAAACTGGGTGGGGAGATTGCTTGGAGATTGCCTCTGTCATTGTTTATGAGATCCATAATAATATGCTCCATGGTTTTAAAGATCAGACTTGTCAAGCTAATGGGGTGATAGTTTCCAGGGTCAGTAGTGGCACCACCTTTGCGCAAGGCAATGACAATGGCAATTCTCCACTCTGCTGGAATGAAGCCTGTACTTAGGCTGTAGATGAAAATGGTGCTCAATGGCGAAGCTAGTTCTTGCTGGAGATGGCATTGTTCAAGACCTATGTGGTATTTTCTACCTGGGCTCCCTCAGAATATAGAGTCTTCACAAGAATAGATAGTTTCATTAATTAAGATATAATAAGTAAAATAACTGATCTGCTTCTTGCAACCGACAGTGGCACACCTAAATGTTTAATCTCATAAAATATATAACAAAATATATAACAAACATGGGTGATCCACAGATAATGGAAGACCTGAGATATAATACAAAGAGGTAGTTAAGCATCAAGACTGTTGGTGGAATACAGAATTCTTACAAATGCATAGCATGAATGAAGCTGATAGCATAGTAAACAGAGAATGGCATGTGCCATACATAACATCTGGCAGTGGACTAAAATATTGTTATAGAGAACTATTAATCATATGAAAGTTGGTGGTAAGGTACAGATTACGCATCTGTACTTAAGTAAATGATGCTACATTGCAATTCTGTATACATAAGGACATCCACATGCAAAAACACATTCAAATTGAAATACATATTTACAAAGACCACACTTGGCTATTAATATGAAAGGGGTCTACAGATGTATTTACACAATGTATAACCAACTACCTACAAAAAATAAATAACCCCCATAACCTTTTGGTATTGCTTCAGTATACAGTTGTCCCAATACTTTCCTTGAAATGCAATTGTGAAATCTAACACTTGAGTTGATGCCCAAAAGAGCTGTGCAATGCAACAAAACTTTAAGGTTAAACACGGGGAACACTTCATTACTACAATGCAAATGAAAACTAGCATGCAGGAAGCTAGCATATCTTATATAGAATAACATATGGTTCACACCTCTGCACACTGGTTGCTATAAAATTGTTTTTTTGTACAAAATGATTTTTACAGACATTTGACTGGAAACTATTAACAGTGACTGTAAACTTACTTTGACAGAAATATATTTATTTGACTTCTATATGGATATTAATTTGCGTAAAACAGCATTTATATACATTACTGCACTTATATTGTTGCCTTAATTATTTAAAGTTACTTTGCTAATTATTGGAAAATAATATTAATGAGCAGATTTAACTCTTCAAAATGTTCTGCATTTGTTAGTGAAATATGTAATTTTATTTTATACTAAACTGACTTTTATATCATTTCAAGCACTTTGCAGCTCCCATTGGTATGATGAATACTAAAAAATGATCTGCACATTTCAGAATATGGCAATAAAAAGTACTATAAGCAAAATTGTAAGTGCAGGATACACACACATTTTGTGCACATATAACCATAATAGTACAATAAAAATATATATAAAAAACTCATATTTAGTGTTTAAGGCGCCTTGCCTTAAGGTGAGGAACTAATGAGGTGCAGCCATTCAAACCAGTTATCTATCTGCTTGTAATTTAATGATCCATTGTTGTTCTAATTCTTCAGTGTGGTTTTCTACATCACCACCTCTGTTTGTCCTTACTATTTGTTGTAAGATTAAAAATTTAAAACAATGACTACTGTCTGTATTCAGGACATGATTAGCTAGAGCATTTGATTGCTTCTGGTTCCGTATATCCCTTACATGTTCTAACATTCTTTCTTTAAAACTCCTATTTGTTTTGCCTACATAATAGGCATGGCATGCTTGGCAAAAACAAAAATAAACAACATCGCACTTTTACAATCATAGTAATTCTTCGTATAAAGTTTAAAACATTTCACAGGATGAATGTACTCATTTTTACTGTAGACATGCTGACAAGCAGCACAATTCCTGTACGGGAAGGTGCCCTGTCTGTTTGAGAGATTTTTTCTAAAAGACTGATGTTCTCTATGTATGTATATGTACATATATATATATATATATATATATATATATATATATATATATATATATATATATATTTTTTTTTAATAACCATCAGGGATGACATTCCCCCTTTTTTAAACATTATTGTGTGTAAATACACACTTTTCTATATATTTTATGCATTTTTCTTATGGATATCGATATATGTTCTTATGTTAGTGGAGTAATATCTCTTTAAATTGTGATGTCATACTAATTGTCCTAGTATTTAACCAAACATCAGTTGTAGTGATGTGGTCTGATGAAGCAACATTAAGTTGTGAAAGTGCTTACCGTTTGTCTTCTGCAATAAAGTACAGTGACTGATTTCCAGTGTGTAACTTTGGTGCCTTAATTTACTTTTGCATATTGTTGTACTGGCTGAATCAAGAGAGGACCCTGATTGCTTGAAATGTAAATTTAGAGAAATGTGCAGCTCCCAGACAAATTACATTAGAGAGGCACCTATTTTATATAAGAGAGCAAAAGACAGATGAAACTTTTGCTGCTTATATCACTGAAATAAGAAATAAAGCTAAAACATGCATTTTTGGTGATTTGAAAGATGAGTAATAAATGATAGGCTTGTGTGTGGTGTTAATAATGCTGCAGTGAGAAAGATTTTGCTTCATAACAGTGATTTAACATTGAGCAAAGCTATAGAGATTTGTCAAATCCATGAGCTCACAGAAAGGCACAGAAGTATGCTTGCAAGTGATAAGAGCATAGTTTTAGCAACCACGACAGCAAGCATAGACAGCACGCAGCACATGGCTAGCAGTAGGAGGCCTAAGCACATGGCATCTGCAGCCCCTGCAGGTTTTCCAGGGTGGACCAGTAACTTTCTAGCAAGTTCTAAGACTAGCTCAGCAAAATGGGCATGCTCGGTGCAGTATAAGGGTGACTCAGCAAAACCCAAGTCAAGTCTTATTGTTAACTGTCGTAATTGTGGTGCCAATCATGAGTGTAAAAGAGAGAAGTGCTTAGCATTTGGTCAGCAATGTCACAAGTGTAAAAAATGGAGCCACTTTCAAAAGTTTTGTAAATCAAGCAAGCCTCATTTAAGTATTAAAAAAGGTCACTGAAAAAAGCAAGTTGATCATGTAGAAAGCTGCAACCCTACTTTCTATGTAGATGGTGTATCAGTGGTTGGTGAAAAGGTTAATGCAGTAGATTTGTTGGAAAAAAATAAAGTATTTTGTACTTTCTTGATCAGTGGTAAACCCGCGAAGCTCAAAATATACACTGATTCAAAGTGCAATGTGATGTCAGCAGAAACATTTGCTAGAGTGAGAGCTGGTGAACAACTTAATTTGGCTAATTGTGTGAAGCTTGTTGCTTATGGAGGTGAAGAGATTCAAACCGAAGGCTCAGTAGTGCTTTCATGCTATTCCGTTGGGAACAGTTACAGCTTGCAATTTTATGTAGTCAGAAGACCTGTGCAGTCACTATTAGGCCTCAGAGACAGTTTAAGAATGAAACTGCTTTCTTTTACCAAAGAAGTCCATCATGTAAGCACATGTCCCAGTTTCAGCTTCAGTGATGCTATTTTCTCAGAGTATGCTGATGTTTTTGATGGCAAGCTAGGCAAACTTCCAGTTGTGTACTCCATAAAGTAGACCCAGAGGTCAGTCCAGTAGTCAGACCAGTGAAGAGAGTTCCAATAGTTATGTAGGACAAAGTCAAGGTCCAGTTAGACAAGATGGTGCAGCAAGGTGTGATTTGTCCAGTCACAGAACCAACTCGGTGGGTGTCTTCCATGGTAGCTGCTCATAAGAAAAATTTGGATGAAATCAGAATATGCATTGACCCAAGAGACTTGAACAAGCCGTTAAAGAGACCTCATCATCCTATGGGTACAGTCGAGGAGGTTGCCACCCTCATGCCAAGTGCCACTGTTTTTTCTGTCTTGGATGCAAAGAGTTAATTTTGTCAAGTAATGCTTGATTGCAGATATTCATTACTGACTATATTCAGCACACCATTTGGTAGATACATATTTCTCAGAATGCCTTTTAGAATAAATTCTGTCGGTGAAGTCTTTCAGCATGCAATGGAGCAATTTTTTTCAGACTATCCATGTGCTATAATTGTGGATGATTTAGTGGCTGGAGTTAATGGTGAAGCAGAGCATGACAGAAATCTCATGGAAGTTCTTGACAGAGCGTGTGAAGTCAGTTTGAAGCTCAGTCCTCTGAAATGTAAATTCAAGCTACCAGAAGTTACTGATGTAGATAATTTATTTACCAGTACAGGCTTATGACCAGACCCTTCCAAACAAGCAGCCATTCTTGAGATGCCAGCTCTGTACAATGCCCAAGCCCTACAGCATTTTCTTGGTATGATTGACTATTTGGGCAAATTTATCATTGACTTTAGTGAGTTGTCAGCACCTTTAAGAGAGCTGACACACAAAAATGTTGCATGGTCATGGTTGGAACAACACCAGAGAGCATTTGATAACCTTAAACAGCAAATTGCCAACCCGCCTACATTAGGATACTATGATGTCCACAAACCAGTAGTTCTTTCCTGTGATGCTTCAAAGTTTGGCCTTGGTGCAGTTATTGCTCAAGAGGGCAGACCTGATGGTTATGCATCTAAAACTCTTACCCAATCTGAAATGCAGTATGCTCAAATTGAGAAGGAACTTTTGGCAATTGTGTTCACATGTTGGAAATTCCATGATTATATTTTTGGCTGAGCTATCCAAATCAAAACTGATCATCAACCTTTAGTCACTATTTTAAGGAAGCCTATGCATACAGTTTCAGCAAGACTACAAAGAATGATGCTCATATTACAAAAATACAACTTCAAAATTGTCTGCACAAAATGCAAACTTCTTTATCTGGCTGATAACTTATCCAGATCACCCAGAAATACTATAGAGCAGCTTGATGCAGAGAATTTTTAACTTTGATGTCATGGAAGTGCATAGTTTTTCTACCATGAGACTTGATGAGCTGAGAGATCATACAAAGACTGATCCAATTTTGCAAAAGCTCAACCACTTCATCAGTGTTGTCCCCAAAGTTGAACATTCCTTGAAGACAGGCCCCATTGCTAGATCCAATTCTGATTTTTATGTTACACGATCAGGTCATATTTCTAGACTTAGTGTAAAATACACAGCAACCTGGACATCATTGTTTTATGTGTTTAATTTTGTATGATTGCATGTCAAACAATTAGTTCTGTATAATTGCATGTCAAAAGATTATTTCTGTATAATTGTATGGCAGTGAATACTGTCATATGGTGTATGCCCTATTTCTCAAAGAAGGAGGATGTAGAACAGAGCATGTGTTGTACCTTTAAGAAGCATTTCCAGATGTAGGCACGTGCATATAAATAGTGAGCACGTGTAGACAGCAGTGCCATTTTGAGAGAACAGCCAGAGTGTTAACATGTATGAGTGTAGTAGTCAGTCTGTTTATAAGTTTATTTAAGTTTAAGTTACTAAGACTCAGTCCTGATGTGTTTGTGTGTAATAAAGCTGCTTGAACCCAACCCACTTGACCAGATGAGCAACAGCCACCAATACAAAGAGTCTCATAACCTTAAAAACTATACCCCTGTCACCCTAAATGAATTACTGTACACGGTAAACTGGTCATTCTTACACACAATACCTCTTGATGAGGCTGTCCAAAGCTTCAACAATATATTCCTAGAAACACTTAACACCCTGGTTCCCAGTAGAAAAATTAGGCTAAAATGTAATTATGCACTGCACCATGGCTAAACCAGGCTACTCGATCCCTTATGAACAACAGAGACAGTGCTTGGAGAACATGGAAAAAAATAACAACTCAACTATCCACCTGAACTTACATAAAAAGCTTTGCAGAAAAATAAAAAAGCAGGTCCTACTAGACAAAAAAAAATTCTGTCAAAAATCTCTGAGCAACCCACATTCCAACCTGAAGAAATTCTGGCACTCAATAAACAAATTACTCTCTCCAGGGAAGTCCTCTTCACCAAACCCCTTCCCTAACAAATCTTCTAGCTAAACTGCAACTCTACTTAACAACGTTTTCATTGAAACAATAGAAAAGCTTACTAAACCAGACACTTTTGATATTAAGACTCCACCTCCCATCTCATCTCTTTCCTCATTCTCCCTAGCACCCATAGCAACTTCCTTCATCAGATCACTTCTTAACAAACTCAAACCCTGTTCCCCATCAGGTGGCAAACTCCCTCCATTATTTCTCAAACATGCAGCCAGATTCCTAGCATACCCTGTATGTATACTTATCAATAGAGACATCCCAGAAAATACAGTACAGATATCTGGAAAAAAAATTTCATAATACCCCTCCTCAAGGGAGGAAATTCTACAGAACCATCAAATTACAGGCCTATTGCCATATTATCCCCTTATCCAAGATACTGGAAAATGTATACATAGACAAATATTAAACCACCTCTTACAGGCAAACCTAATTACACCCACACAGCATGGTTTCCAGCCCTCACATAGTACTACCACTGCCCTCACATCTTTCACACACATCATTGCCCAAGCCGGAGGTAATAATAAACTCATATCAGCTCTATTCCTCAATCTATCCAAAGCATTTGATAATTTTCCCATCCCATCCTCCTAAATAAACTTTCCAACCTACAACTCTCTGTCTCCACTACCTCCTGGTTTAACAGCTACTTCTCAAACAGATATCAGTCCGTCAGATGTCAAACATCCTTCTCCCCTGTCCATCTTGTTAAGACCAGGGTTCCCCATGGCTTTATTCTAGGACCCCTACTTTTTAATATATTTACAAATAACCTCCATGTTTCCTGTCCCTACTCTACCTTAATACAGTGCAGACAATTCCACAATTATTAACACCTCCAACAATATACAAAATCTCCACACTGTTACTCAACAATCTCTGCACCTAGTAAAACAATAGCTAACTGAAAATAACCTGCTTCTCAACCCCAAAAAGATCAAAATTCTCCTTTTCCTTCCAAAAAACCTCAATCCAGCTAAAGAAAACTTCACCATCTTATCCTTAGATAATACAATTGCTTCATCTTACTATAGGCGACCAATTAAAATTTGACCTATATATCTTAAACTGTATCAAACAGTCCAATCAAAAACTAGGTCTTCTGTATCACAATAACAAATATATACCTAACAAATCTAAACCTATACTAGCTCAAACATTTATTCTACCATCACTGCTATATGTTGCCCCCATACTTACTAACCTCCAACATAAGCTCCTAACCAAACTAGAAATGACCTATAACAAGATAGCCAGATTCACAGCCAGTAATAGCTACAAATCCCATCACTGTATATCCCTGAAAAGCTTAAGATGGCCTGAGGTCCCCCACATGCTTCAAATATCATAACTACAAATTACACATAGCATCTTGAATAGCCCTGACTCCTGCCCTGTCCTTACATCCATACTTAAATCCTACATGCCCAATCATGACCTCAGAAGCACAGAACAAAACCTACTTCAAGTGAGCAATCCAAAGAAAAACATTGGAAAAATACTTTACAGTCATGCAATTGCATACTCATGAATAAACTTCCATTGTCCCTTTGCTCCACTACCAAAAGTGTCAAATTCAAAAAGCAACTAAAAATTAATTTCCAATATGCCTGGATCTGTACTTGTCAGGAAATAACCTAATGAATTTTTCTTCTTCTGTCGATTAACATATCTGCCTGGTATTCCCTCTCTAAACTGTCTACACATATTACTCACTCCACAGTTAATACCTATGCTAATAAATGCATCTTTGATGTACTATATCATGATGTTACTCTGAATTGTATATTACATATTAGAAAATATTTTTTTTATTTTAAGGCATTGCTATATTTCCGTGTATATAACTTAATGCAAACCAAATTTCTCAAGTATATTGCTACTGCATTCTCAAAATACTGTAATTTTCCCTTGTAAATATTCCTGTTTTATATTTCTCTTTCACAGTTTTTGTACTATGTATTTTACAACTTGAATTGTTAGTTTTTTTATTTTGACTAATTACTTTCCTGGAGCTTTTCTCCTTGGGTCTCCAATGAAAAAGGCCTCTCTGGTCCCAGTTGGACTAACTCAGTTAGCAAATGTAAAACTAAATAAATAAATGTGATCTTGTTATGTATTGGTGTTATGATGTCTATAGGTTAATGTGTTATAGGTGTTGTCAATTTTATTTATTTCCTCCATATAAATGCTTAAATACTAGGCTATTTATAATATTTTCTATAATATTTTCTATAGTAGGATTAATTAGAAGAAATTACTATATAAAATGTCTTGATTAAATAGAAAAATTTGAAATGCATGATTTCTGGGATGCTTTTGATATATTCGGAAATATGTAGTATTCTTTATTATTCACATTTCCAACTTTGTATGTCTATGATCTTAAGTATTAATATTTCTCAAGTTAATACTTTATATTGTTTTTCCTTTTAACATGACTTGAGTGTGCTCTAAATAGTTATAGTTAATACTGTTTTAAATTAAGAAGCAGTAGTAACTGTTAAGCTTAGTGACATTGGGATGGGTTGGTTGGTGTGTGATTTGTATGATTATATCATCAAATCAGGGAATTTTTGTTCCATCATAGGAGATTTGAATGTATCACAAACACTATGCAAATCCAGAAGGATAAAGTACACTCCACGAAGCAAAAATACATCCTGTTTTAATAAAAATCGCTCAACACAACAGACAGAAAAATAAAAACCACTAGTTCAATAAAAAAAAACACAACGGATCAAGCGCTTTCATCCACCGGACATGTGGACTTCATCAGAATCCGGTTTGAATCAGGTTTGAATGTATATAAGTTTGAAAGTTTGCTTTTGGTTTATTTGTATCTGTCAATAACAACAATTATTAGTATTTGGTTATTATATTTTAAGCTAAATCATCTTGAATCAGTGCATTTAATGTTCTTATGAATGTCAGCATATAATTGTCGTTCATTAAACATCAATGGACTTAACAATCCATTGAAGAGGAATAGCTTAAACAAATATTTAAAACTGCATACAACTCACATTATTTTCTTACAAGAAATGCATTTATCTGAAGATGTAGATAGAGTGATGTTAAAAGAATATTCAACTTTTGTGAGCTCTCATTTTAAATCAAGGAGAGGCACTCTTATTCTTTGGAGAAATGTATTACCTATGCCTAAATCATTAAATACCTATTCAGATAAAAAAGGCATGTTGGGTTTAGTAGTAGTAGAAAATGACAAAAAACTTATACATTTGTGCATTCTTACTGGATACCTGGAATTGGAGCCAAAGTTGCTAAGAAATATGTGGATATTATAACCTTATATACAAAAGGTGAATTGATTATTGCAGGAGATTTTTAACTGTATTCTTTCTTCTAAAGACACAATTGCTGATAAGGTTCCAAAGCTATCCTCAGTAGTTAAACACTTAAATTATTTTATTAATTCTCAACATTTGAGGGATACCTATGATATTAAGTCAGCTAACTCTCTTAACTTTATACATTATTCTTATATATTTGGCACCCAGTCAAACATTGATAAAGTTTTTACTTCTAGTAGTTTATTTACTAAAATTGAAGATGTAGTGATAGCTTCATGTCCTTTATCTGACCACAATGCTATTATATTTATGTTAATGCTAAAACCAAGTGATTTGATTTGCTACCAGAAAATCTCTGCTTATATAGTTCAATTAAAAGACTTTATGGAATGGTGTCTAAAAGCAGTAGATCAATACACTGTACAATGGAGAAGTTTCAGAAACAATTCTCTGGGATTCTTTAAAAGCTTATCTGTATGAAAGAATTAAAAAATGGTGCATATCTAAAAAAGAGTGGGATAAGGAGTTGATGTCTTTGCAGTCTAATATAGATAAATTGAAATCCAATTTAAAACCTTATGACAAATCGGCAAATACTGAGTTGAAAATATCAAAAAATGTCTTGATGTACTTAAACATATAATATCAATAAATCTGGAAAACTTAAAATTACAAACATACTCAATAAACCCTAAAAGCTTACACAGGTTGGCTGTTAGATCTAAGAAAAAAATAAATGCTAATCATATTAAAGGAATCATTTCTAAACAAGGTGATAAAAAATAAAAAGTGACTGATTTAAAAGATATACTAGAATGCTTTAGGAAATATTATGAAGAAATTAACACCAAAGAGACAGACTTAGAAATCAACAACATAACCGATGACTTTTTGAAAGACAATATAAGGTTTAAATTAACCAAAGAACAAAGATCCAAAATTGATAAGCTATTCTCTTATAAGGAGTTAAAAGATTGAATTAATAATCTTAAACCAAATAAAGTCCCTGGTCTGGATGGTATAATCCCAGGATTATAGAAATTATTCCAAGAGAATATTTTAAATATACTATTAAAAGTTTTTGAACAAGTTAAACATATACCAACCCCCCATCCTGGAAACATTCCATGATATCTCCTATCTTGAAATCAAATAAATATTCTAACTTATGCTCTTCTTACTGTCTTATTTCATTATTAAATGTTGATTATAAAATATTTATGAAAAAGTGCAAAAAGGTAGCAAAGACAAGGCTCCAGTTTCTTCAGAAACACAAACTGCTTTATTCACGCAACACAAGCACTTTCACTAGATGCTGTTGTGTTGTGTGAATAAAGCAGTTTGTGTTTCTGAAGAAATTGGAGCCTTGTCTTTGTACCTTTTTGCACTTTTTCTTGGATTTCTAGTGGTTTATTGCAAAGGCATTTGGATACTGTTGGGTTTGTTCTCCACATTTGTTCTATAAAATATTTATGTTTATTTTTGCAAAAAGATTGAACCTTATTTTACCAGGATTAATAAATGATGATCAGACTGGTTTTATACCACATAGAAAGGTTCAGGATAAAAAAAACAAAAATAATTTATTATAATAAGTCAACATATAAATAAGGGTTTTGATGCTATTAGTTGGAATTATTTGTTCAAATACTTAAACAATATGAATTTTCCCTAGATTTTATAACTCTTATAATTAATCTTTATAGTAACTCATTCTCTTTTATTAACATTGGCTCTTTTCTTTCTAGCTTTTTCAAAATATTAAAAGGTACAGAACAGGGTTGTCTCTTGTCACATGTATTATTTACTCTAGCAATTGAAACTTAATTAGATCTAGTAGCAAAATTCAGGTATCCTCAATAGATGAAAGTTACTCCTGTTAAATTCAGTTATTTGCAGATGACATTTTAATAACAAGTGGTGATGTTGAAGCTTCAATAGGAAATTTAAACAAGTCTATTAATTACTTTGAAAAAGCATCAGGTTTAATGTTTAACCCTGATAAAATGGAATCTTTACTTATTAATAAATGAGGTTTGGGACAAGCTAATTTGTCCAGGGCCATCTTTAGGAGGGTCAGTATAATTGAAATGGGGGTGGGGGAGTATAAAAGAATAGAAGGGTTAGGTATAATGATAAGAGATGTTAGTTAGGCTTTGAGTGGTAATGGGTTAATTAGGGTGTGGGCTTAGAGGAAGTGAGGTAGATTTAGGGTGGGGCTTAGGTTTTATATTACTTAAGTGGGGGAAGTACTGTCAGATTCTGACATGAGTCTGCATTGCTAACTTACTTCCATGATGATCTGTAGGTAATTCAGTGCACAGGTAGGCCTTGGATAATATTTGATATGTAAGGAAGATGGTAGGTTTTATTATTATTATTATTTTTTAATGTTAGTGCTTTAATGTTGTTGTTGTAGGGAGAATTTAGTGGTAGACTACACAGTCTTCTGTGAATAATTGGTAGAGATGGAATGGGGGTGGGTTATGACCATTTACCATCTGTTAATAGTTGGATAATGGCTTCTGCAAGGAGTGGTGGGTTATGGTTTCATTGGTCCCTTCATTGGAGTGAGTTGTGCTCAATTGGGGATGGTGTCCAGCTTGCTGGTCTCTGCAGTAGATAGTTATTGGTTGGGTGGTTATGTTACATTTTGTGGCAGTTGCTGGTTTCTTGAGAAGTGTACCTGTAAAATATTTTATGTGATGCTGTATGGTGGGTTTGATCGCTGAACGGAGCTGTGTATACTTAAAGTTGTTGACAGTTGGTGTGGGTGGTCATTGGTGGGGTGGTACCCATCATTTCAGTGCACAGGAGGTCAAGTTGGTTGGTGGTTCTTTGACTATATGCAGTCCCCTTTTCCTTGCAGCACTGGGTAGTTACAGTTTGTCCTGTACTGCCCTTGTTTGTGTTTTTAATTGGCAGAGCTTGTTTTGTGTTTTTTTTTTTACTAGTTATTTCTCATTGGTGGGGACGGGGTTCCAGTGGCTCCTAGGGTGACTTGCGAGTGGGCATGTCTGGTATCTTGCTGAGAAGGTCAGCAAGATGGTAGTTTGGGTATTTTTGCCAGCTTTGAGTGCTTGTCTCTGGTTTTGACAGCCTGTGCATTTGCACTACAGTTGTTAGTCATTAGTTGAGAAGGGGGTGTAGTGCATTTCAGGGATAGAGATGGGCTGCAGAATCATTACCTCGTGGAGGATGGCAGTTCATCTCAACATGTAAGGCCCCAAATACCAGAAAAAAAAACAACAGATTTTAAGTATTTTCATTAAGGGATATTACTTTCTGCTGTTGCTGCAAGAAATTAAGTTGGCAAATCAAATGTTTGCCATTATTTAGTGACATTTTCTTCATGAAGGAGTTACTTGTTGCTAGCAAAATGGATATTACACTTTCTGCATTTGCTGTAGGAGAATAAGTTGGCAAATCAAATGTTTGCCATTATTTAGTGACATCAGCCATCAATGCTTGCCAATTGAATATAAATTAGTGAAGGGCAGATCAAGATGTGAGGCAGTTTTTTTCCTAGTAAAAGGGGAGTTCATAGTAATCACTTTGTCTGTCATTTTAAGGTGAATGGGGCAAGCCTTATACTTTAATAATAAAGTTCAAATGCTGCCTTGTGTTTGGATCTTTCTATCTTCCTCCCTTGCACTCTCACTAGATATGTTTGTTACTTATTTAATTACTGTCTTAATGGATCTCTTATTTTGTTGCAGATGGCGAGCATGCAGAGTCTATGGCAATGGTGGGAGGCTTTTGGTGAAGGCTGAAGAGTTGTTCCAAGAGGTGCCCAATGCTGACTCCAGGATGGTGGACCATGCATGGGAATCCAGACAAAAGAGATGATGTTCAGAGGTGAGGGCCAGGTCAGTGACTCATGGAAGAGACATCAACTATCGAGAGAGATGGTTGCAGTTGATTCATCAGTGGCTGGAGTGACTCCGGACGGAGCATCAGGTAATGATCTTGCATTGGGTGTTTAGTTAGGTAGGGCAGGTTTGGGGTGTATGGGGGATGACAGTGAGACATCAGGGGTTGACCTTTGTCACAGTTTGGGTGATTCAGGGAGGACTGTAGGGGATGAGCAGGGTGTCTGGAGACAAGTGGAGGAGAAGCAATTAGGAATGACAGCACAGGATTGGTTGGCAGTTTGGGGTCATTTTGAGAAGTAAGTTTGAATTTTGCCATATGGCCAGGTGATTGGTTGGCTACGCAGTCACTGGGGCAAGTAACAGGGATGTTTCTTCTGACTCTACACATTCCAGCTTCAGTTAAAGAGAAGATTTGCAAGGGGGAGTATGTCAATGTTTTTGAATTAATAGTTGCAGAGGGTCTGGAATTTGAGTCAGCAAACAGCAATGATTTGTTGGCTACCTTAGCGATATTAGGGAGGATGAGGGTAGGTAGACTGTGCCCTAGGACATGGGATAATTGGGTAGTAGGTTTCATTTATTATATGGCAGTTTTGTTGGAGAAGGATACAGTTTTGGCATTGCCTCTATTGGGTTACTTTCTTATGATCCAGGAGGCTCAGTGTTTGAGGCCTGGGAATGCCTGATTATGGTATGACCAGAGGAGTTTCCTATTAAAATAAGGGTGGTGGGTGATAGGGTAGTTTGTAGGATTTTGCAATCTGTACAGCGTAAGGAAGATATTCTGCTGAGTCTGATGGAGAAGGAGCGACAGGTGGGTAGGTTGTTGGGGCCCTTTGACTACCTTCTCTTTGAGAGTTTTAACATTTCTCCATTGGGTTTGGTTCCGAAGAAAGTGGTTGGAGAATTTAGGTTGATTCACCATTTACTATACCTGGAAGGGAGCTCAGTTAATGATTTCATTTCAGTTGAGGATGCTAACATCAGCTATGCATCTTTGGATGATGCTGTGATGGTTATCTAGGGTTTTAAGGATCTGTGGTTAGTGAAAGTGGATATCAAATCCATGTTTTGCCTGTTGCCAGTAAGAGAGAAGGAGTGGCCATTACTAGGCATGGTAGTGGAGAACAAATTTTACTTTGATAAGGCTATGCTAGTGGGCTGCTCTGTAGCCTGTGCTACTTTTGAGAAATTCAGTACAGTTCTTCATTGGCTATTTGTCAGTAGGGAAGGGATTTGAGGGAGCTTACAAAGGTTTGTGAGAATTTGTGGGGATGTGTGATAAGTTGGGGGTTCCACTGTCCCAGAATAAGTAAGACCCAGCCAAAGCATTGGATTTTTTGGGTTTATTAGTGGACGCAGGACATGTGCTATTTTGCTTGCCTTTGGATAAGATAGACAGATAGAAGGAGAAGATTGGGCCAGTGGTGTGTAAGGATAAAGGACGGATTTGGATGGTTATGCAACTTTTAGGGCTTCTGAATTTTGCATGTTAGGCAGTTCATCCAGGGCATGCCTTTTGCAGGTCTTTTTATTGAAAGAAGGAAACCACAAACACCATTGGGTTAGGATTAACAAGTTGGTAAAGGCTGTTTTGACTCTTTGGTTATCTTTTTTGGAGCAGTTTAATGAGGTACCTTTTGGCAGACAGATTGTGTTGGTCAAGAGGAACTGCAATTGTTCATGAATGCATTGGGAGGTATTGGAATGGGGGCATTTTTTGGATGGGAATGGTTTATGGCTCAACGGCCATTGGACTGGAAGGAGGAGTGGAATAGATATATTGTGTTTTTTAGAGTTAATGCCAATTTGGGTAGCATCAGTAGTCTGGAAGGAGAGACTGATGGGAAAGAGAGTTATTTTTCATTCCGATAACATGGCAGTGGTGCGGGTTTTGCAGCTGAAGACTGCTAAATTTGAATTGCTTTTGGTAGTTTTATGTAAGCTAGTTTTGTAGAGTTTGATCATTTTTCATTCACAGGGGTGCATGTGGCTGGGGTGAGCAATGCAATTGCTGACAGTTTGTCTCAATTTCAGTTTTCTGGCTTTCCACAGTTGGCTCTGGGGGTGGAGGAGGTGCTGATGGTTTTGCCAGATGAGGTGGGGCATCTTGCATTGATGTAACCAGGAAGTTGGTGCAGCAATCATGGAGGCTGTCAACCAGGAAGGTATATGATAGGGCACTTTATGATTTTGCTAAATTTATTTTGCAATTATCTGAGGAAGAAGGGGTTTGGACAGAGGGGTTCCTACTTTACTATTTGGCTCAAGCTTAGGGGCAAGGTAAGGTGGTCCAAATGGTTAAGGTGGATTTGACGGCAATTAGTATATTTGTGCAGGTGGCTGGGTTGCATAATTTCACAAAGTCTTGGACAGCTGGGGCGTATGTTAACAGGATGGGGAAGAGTGGCTGGGTTGAACATGGATATGCATTGGTCATTGAAGAGGCAGATTTTGAAAGTTTTAGTGAGGGGTTTGGTGTTAGTGGAGAGGGAGTCAGTTGATTATGTTATGTGGCTTACTTTAAATGTGTGGATGTATTTTGGTACATTTTGGGTGTCAGAATTGTTGGGGTCATTATTTTGGAGGGATGTAATGGTATGTTCAGGGGCGATTCACATTGGGTTATGGAGGTCTAAAACAAATCAGTTGTAGAAAGGTGTATTGATAGTCCTGAGAAAAGATAAGAATGCATGGCTTTGACCAGTAGGCTGGGCTGTGGAATTAATGTGGACTCAGGTGGGGGGTCCTTATTATTTGGTTTTTATTTGAGAGATGGAAGGATGGTAATGAGTAGTCAGTTTGTATAGGTAATAAGGAGGGCATTTTGTTGTAAGGGTTTTCCAGCTGATAGGTTTGTGGCTCATTCTTTTCATATTAGTAGGGCTTCAGATATAGCAAGGGAAGGCATATCCACTGAGGTTATTAGAAAAGTGGGGAAGTGGTCTTGTAATGCCTTTTTTCATATTAGATAATTGATTCAATTGCATTAATTTTTTTTGTCTTTCAGGAAACCAAATTGTCATCCTGTGGGTGGAGGAAAGTGCAGCAGTTAGGACGGATGGAAAGAATTTGGGATTGCCTCAATTAGGGTGATCAGTTAGTTGGCAAGGGATTAGAAGTCTTAGATGGACTCAACTTATGCATGAAGTTTTTATTTCTTTATTTGTTTATTTATTTATTTTACATTTGTTTACAGGGACAGTGCCCATTTTCAGTGGAGGCCCGGGGAGAAATGCTCCAGTCTAAGCTTGCATACAAATTATCACAAGAAGTAATAGAAATTATAAACAAGACTGCAAACACTTGAATATAGACAAATATATGGTTGAATTTATATATGTGGAGGAACATAACATTAGTTAGGAAATTAAGCAGAGAGAATTACTTTGGAAAAGTAGTGTATTGTTACTAATACTTCCATGATGACATTTGCACCTAGGAATGTAACTACCTATAGAGAAGTAGTGTTGTTAGAAGGGATATGTTAACAGAGTTAGTACGTACAGCCAAATTGTATAAGTTGAACTGTTAAAGTTAAGAGTAGGTTTTCCTAAAATATTGGTGATACACTTGGGTGGTAACGACTTGGGAATAATTCCTAAGAAACAGTTGGTGGACAAGATAAGGATGAATTTTTGTATGTTGCAAACACTATGTCCAGGTATGTGTATAGTATGATGAGAGATAGTGCCATGTTTGAGTTGGAGGAATACTGCTAGTTTTCGGGCTTTGGAGTGGGCCCAGAGGTGTGTTAATCAAAGTTTGGCACTGAAGTTTTGAACTTTGGTCATGTACATGATAGAACACCACCATTTTGATGACATGGATTTGGTAAGGTTTAGAGCTGATGGTGTGCATTTGAATGACGTTGGTTTAGATTTATTTAATGTACATTTATTTAATGTACATAATGTACATTTTAATGTACATTTGAGATTATTTTTAGAAGGTATGCTGAAAGTTCTTGAGTAGAGGAGGGGGGCAGCCTGGGGTCAGGCTAGAGAAGAGGGACAGGATTGTCCTTTTATATTCCCCCTCTTGGTGATGGTGTTGATGTTATTGAGTTTTTGGAATAAAGTGAGCTGCAAGACATTGCTTGATAAGAATAAGTGAGTGGAGTATGGATGGTGCTTATTCAGACAGGGTGAGCAGGTATGCTGCCCTGATGGATGCTAATAAGAATGCCATGTTATAGTTATTTTGTTGCAGTTCTTTGAATAAAGATATCTGTTTGAATTGTATAAAGGTTGTCAAATGTCTTTTGGTGTCAGTGTGTATTATTAAAGGGGGCAGGACAAAAAAGTTAATAATTATTTAAGCTATAATAATTTTATGGGACAATTTACAAATTAATTATCTTGGAATTATAATTAAATATACTGTAAAAGATTCAACAGCAGTAAATAAAGTAATTTAATAGACACTGTTACTAAAATAATTATTAATTGGAACATTTTTTTACAATGGAAGACTTACTTTAATAAAAATAATAATCTTACCAAAAATACTTTTGTATCTATAATCACTAATTGTTCTCCCTCCTAAAAATATTTTAAGAAATTAAATTCTACTCTTCTTAATTTTCTCTGGTTCCCCAATAAATCAAGAATATCCTTTGATTGGCATGTTAAAAGTTGGCAAGAAGTTGGATTACTTTTTCCAAATATTGAATTGTATGCCAAATCCATAATTCTCCATTTAATATTTCTGTGGTTAAATTCATCTTACCAATCAACTTGGAAATCCATTCATGAAAGTTTAATAAATAATAACAGCTATCTTGTGGAATCTTTCTCTGAATTTGGAATTAATACATTTTATTGGATCTTAAAAGATTTATATTTAAATGGAAAGAAAAAAATACTATTCTTCTCCCTTCACCGATTGCATCCTTATAAATTTTAAAAGATTCATGAACTCTAATTATATAGTTAAAGATTTATTGTTTTTTTTTTTTTGTTCCATATATCAAATACTGCAGGTTGTTTTGGTGCTTTTTCTACAAATAAAATACTAGACCTTAGAGATGCAAATTTAATCTTTCAGCATCAACTCAATCAGAAATAAATCATGTAATACAGATTTTCTTCTTGTAAGACATTGTTTAGACAATAATAATTGGTTGGCTATACAATCTTGTGAATAATATGTTAGTGATACAATCAAAATCTCCATGGATTTTCCAACAAAATATATTCCAAAGATATTTCAGTTTTTTTTCAGAATCAATAGTAACTCAAATAAGAATAAATCATATATATCAATAATTTATAAAATAATAAGAGAAGAGTTTGGTTCCACAGATTCATTATTTTGGAATTACTCAATGAAGATTAATGAGAAAACAAATTTCTGATGAAGATAAATTCCTAATTCTTAAATCTTCAGGAAAATCTATTTCTATTTATTGAAAAATATCTACATGGAGATTTCTTCACAAAGCTTTTTTAACTCCGCACAAATTGGCTTTAATATATAACTATGGGGAAATTAATTGTTGGAGGTGTAATAAAGCCTCTAACACAGATTGGTTTCATATGATATTGGATTGTAAAATAGTAACACCTTTTTTGGTTAAATTTAGAAATTTGTGGACAGATAATTGTATAATTTCTAACTCCTTGATCTTATTTAATGTCCAGTTCTGGATTCCATTCCTAGGTTGCAGGTGCCTCTCCTTTGGTCCATTTTAGCTATAGCAAGAAAAATAGTCACAAAGAATTGGAAATATAAAATTGCTCTTTATTTCACTTAATACATTAATTTAGCAAAAAAGTCTGTAAAAAAAGAATTGTCAACTGACAAATGAGAACTTCGAATATTACTCACCAGTTTAGATTTTGATCAAAATTAAGTGATTTACTTGATAAATTTAATGGTTTAGTTTTCTATGTTTGATTTTGTTGTGGACATCTGTAAATAATTATGTTTTTGTTCTATTTATCTTTAAATACTTTTGTCCAATCTTTGTTTTAAAATGAATCAAAAGTTGTTTAAAAAAAGAAAGGTACCTCAAAGCTCTGCAAAGCCTTCTTGGCAGCACAAAGGATTCTCTTTTACTCTGAAGGATAAAGGTTGCTCTGTTTTTATTATTAAATACTTTTTTGTCAGAGTTCTTAGTGCCTTACTAAAGATAATCATGTCCTTTCCCCATTTTCTGTAATTCTAATTAGCCGGACTCATAACACAGGATATAAAATCAGTTTCCTTGGAGGAAGTATACTATATACCAAGCCTGCCCCTTAATATACTTTGTAACCACTAACAAAACTATGTACTTCTGTGATAAACTATATTGGTTCAAGTGTGCAGTATCCCTGTATTCAGATGTTGACATTATAGCAAAACGAAATGAGTGCAGACAGTGGCAGTAGGATTCATAAAGAATCTCTTGCACTCATGTAAAGAGCTTTGGCTGCAAGGTGCAGTTTATGTAGTCATGTAAAATGAGATTCAGAGACATGTTTAGCCTCAAGGATAAAGAACTCATTATCTGCTAATTTGCATGTCTCTGAATTGTGTGTAATTACCACCAGTGCTAAACAACACTTTTCAAAGGTAATTACTGCTGGTAGCCCATGCATATGTTGGTACAGGAAACCCTCTATTCACTTTCCCACACAACTATAGACAATCATGCACACATTCACGTTTGCACACACACATATGCACACATGTATGTAGAGTCCACCCACAGACACATACATTTACTGCACATAAGACACTCTCCCTATTCAACCCCCAACCCTCACCCACCTACACTTTCAATCCTCCTACACCCTTACTACAACCACCCAGGAAAACCGACACACAGCCATTGGATGCCATTTGTACCCCACACACTGCTACATACACACAGACACACACACACACACACACACACACACACACACACACACACACACACACACACACACACACACACACACACACACACACACACACACAGAGTCATATAATCCCCAGAACTACTTCTCTACTGATCTTCCCTAAACTTACTTCCAACGTGTTCTCTACTATTGAATAAAATGGGAGAATGTAGCATTTGGCCATGTTAATTAACAAAGCCAGCTGTTCTAATTTATGTGGTGTCTGTATAAATCTCTTCCTGTAGGCATTTCTGTGGGAGATCACGTGGCTAATTAGCTGTGGAGATGATCTACTGTAGTCTTTCTACTGACCATGTAAAAATCATTACAATGAGCTGTCTCTGAATTGGACACAGTTGCTGGAAATTATTAGCTGTTCAATGCAGGGCTCAGTGCTGATAGTTACCCCTTCTGAATCCCTGTGTAAATTTCCTAATTTTGTATTTAATGTTACAAAGCATGTGAGTATTACTTTTAAGTGTATAGATAGGCTGGTATATGATACTTTGTTATCACTCATGTATCTTTGCAGTTTACTGAAGCAACTAGAATCTGGTCTTATAAATAGATATGAAGAGTCTAGTGCTATAGGATTACACTGGAGCTTTATTCAGTGCAGGAGAGACTTGTACCTATAGACACCTTGACATTACTTACCAAAATGTTTTCTACAAACACTATGGAATTGTATTCTGTAGTTTGAATACATCTCATTTCAGTTAGACTTGAAACAATCAGTGAACAACTGTTGTAGGCCTGTAAAAGATTGCATTGGAAAAAATGTTTTGTTTATGAATGCAATTATTTAAAATGAAAACACGGGTAGCCAAAACAGGATGACTGGTATTTTATGCAGATTTCACAAAATAGCAGTGAAGTTGTTTTACTGTGTCATTAAGATCTGTATTTTTTAGAGAAATTAACTACCAGTTTATTTTTTACTGTGTTTGTTAACTTGAAGGGTAGGCTTGTACAGGACCCTTTTCAGCCACTTGTTGGGTTATGTGGCCAAGATATTTCCAACAACAAAACTTGCTAAATACAAGCTTGTACAAGGCAATGATTATTATAGGCACACTGCAACTATTTAAAATAAATAATTATGAAATATTACCATGAAGGTACATTCATAAAACATTAAGGAAAGGGAAGTATAAAACGAGGCAGTATAAGTATAACTGAAGCAAGGCATTTGAAGTTTTTAGACTGAGACTATCAGTTAATAAAATATAGAGATAAAAGTTTAGGAGCTAAGGAAAATGTTAAGGTAAGAAGATCATCTAGGAATTAGTAGCTCAGAACATTTAAATATATACAGTATTTACAAAAAAGAGTTACCCTCAGACAATGTGTTTAGGCTGGTTTGAAGTTATTAAGGGTGCAGCTGAAGCATAGGTAAATTAACCTATATCTCTAAAACTTGTGCATTTGCTCTGTGATTGTAGGCATTTCTTTAGTATATTCCTGAATAGTGGAAGGTTGTTTATGGTAGGAATTTCTAAAGACAAACTGTTCAAGGCAGCAAGGGCCATGTAATAGAATATTTTTTTTCACATGAAGTCAGAGAAATGGGACTTGTACAGTTTCAGTGATGAGGAATTCCTAAGAGAGTATGACAATTTGAAGACCTTTAACTTATTAGTAAATGGAGGACAAAAAGCTTGTGCTGTTACAACTTAGGAGCCACGCAGGTCTGTTTCTACACTTCTCAGTTCCAAGTAAGAGCAAATAAAAAAAGTATTGCTTCTGCTTTTAAAACTGTAGCACACTGCTCGCCGCACCATATATATTACATGTAAAGAACTGAAATGCTTTAGTATTGTAGTCCCGACTACAATAACAGTACCATAGTACCAATCGATTGCCATATCCCAATCAGGACACCTAACACGTTACACATGGGCAGCTGCCCCCATAAGTTAAAATAGAGCTAAGGGTTTTGAAAGAAAGACTAAAGCCATGTTGAGCATTTGTGGATGTAAGAAATGGAAATGGAGATTAACAGAATAGTTCAGTGATTGCAGAAGTTTCTCTATACTCTTTGGAGAAACAATCTTGAATTAGAATTGAAGATATTCTAGGTAATTATGTAGAGGAGTTGTTGGATTTTTTCATCTCATGATGGGAAGGTAAAATGTGTTGTAGAAGGAAGTGATGTGATATTAAGTAGAATGTCCTGAATTAGTTCTGATGTTGGGCTAGTTTTGCTTTGAATCTTTGGAAAAAGCTTATTAGTACTGAAACTTTTTATGCTTAACTAGAATTTTATTTTGAGTTTCCTAGTTGAGATGCATATAAATTTGTATAGAAGTATGCTTTAGCTTTATTTGAGAGTAACCTAGTGGAGCATTTAAATGTTTGCTAATTTTGGACTTTATCACAATTGTTGATTATCTTTTCTCCATTTCCTGCAAGCCTTTTTATATTCTCTAATGTCAGCCCATACATTTGGAAAAATCCAGGGTGTATATTTTTAATTCATTATTTACTCAGAATCCATCATTTGGATGAGACATTAAACTGAGGCCCCATCTGCTTGAGTTGGCGGTAGCACAGGTGGATGTTAAAGATCCCATGGCACCTATCAAAAAAAAAAGAAGGGGTTCTTTATTTAAATATTATTTGCAATACTATTTGCAAACTTACGTATTTACATAGGTTCATAGGTAGGTACTAGGCTATCAGCCCAAGGGCCTACGTAAGACTAGCCAGCAAGTTTCCCTGGCTTACGCCACCCAAGAAAGTTATTTTCCTGTGCCACTGTCGAGCAGAGGCACAGAAGTGATCCCCGGGGTGTATTTCCGATTTCCCATCCACTCATCAAGATTTTTCTTGAAGAGTGCTAATGAAGAACTTTGTTTGACATAGATGGGTAGCCTGTTCCAGAGTATGGGAAGTCTCTGGGACAGGAATCTATCCCTCCAGCATGTCCTGTTTATTGTGGTGACAAGGTTTAGGTCCCTAGAGCGTATAGCTCAGAGGGATTGGGATTTCTTTAGGTGTAGCATGTCCAACAGCTCTGGGTTTGACATAGCTTTATATGTTAGGCAGAGATCACCTCAGAGTAGGTGATATGCTATGGAGTAAAGCTGGAGTTTTTTGAGATGGTCAGTGTAGGGCATTTGTTTGAAGCCAGTAGTCCTCTTTGTGAGGTACTTCTGTGGCCTTTCCAGCTGCTGCAGATGTCTTGTGAGGTACATTCCAAAAGGGGCGTTGTACTCTATAATGGGTCTAATGAGTGTCAAGTAGAGAGGAACAATGACCTCTTTTTTCCTGGATGAGAACCCTTTTATGATGAGGTGTGCCACGTAGAAGGACTTCAAGACTACTGTGGCGATGTGACTATCAAAGGAGAGACTACTCTCCACCTGGTCCCAAGGTCTCTTATCACACATTTGGTGTTAAGTAGATTGCTGCCTATGTGGTAGTTCATGGATACAGAGTTTTTACTAAAGGGGATGACACTGCACTTTTGGGCATTGAGCTTGAGCCATGGCTCTGACACCAGGCATCTGTCTCAACAAGGCCCTTCTGTAGGATGCCGACATCATTTGGGGACTTGACTATGGCTCCTAGTTTGCAGTCATCTGTGATCTTTGTTAGCCAGAGGCCTTCTGTGTTAGCCTGTACTTCAGAGAAGTAGATACCACACAGAAGAAGTCCCAGGACGGAACCCTGTGGTATGTCACTTGTCACTGCTTTGAGGTCAGATTTGGAGTCTGCAACTTTTACAGTGTGGGTTCTGTTAGTGAGCCAGTTGGAAACCCATCTTGTGATGTAGGGCTTTATACCTAGTTTAGTGAGTTTAGCTATAATTCCAGAATGGGTGATGGTGTTGAAAGCCTTGGCGAGGTCAAGATAGGCTGTGTGAACCACCTTACCCTCATCTACGGCATTGGTGACTGCCTCAAAGAAGTCGATGAGGTTCAGGAGGCATGATCTGCCTTTAACAAACCCAGACTCGGTGGGATCCAGAGTTTGGAGGTTACCAATGTCTTTGTTAATGAGTTCCATGATGATACATTCCATGGCCTTGCAGACCAGATAGTTCCCGGGATCAGTGGCGGCTCCCCCTTTGTGGACTGGGATAACTGTTGCTGTGCACCATTCAGTGTGCACAAAGCCTGATGCGAGGCTATTATTCAACATGGTACTTAAGTAGGGAGCCAGTTTATTCTGAAGTTCGTGTAAAATGCAGTCTGGGATGTTGTCCGGTCCCATGGATGCTGTGTTTTTGGCTTTAGAGAGTGCAGCTTTTACCTGCGTAGTTGTGATTACTGGGACTCTGCATTCTTCCTGTATAGATATGGGCCCTTTAGGGGATGAGGGGGGTAAAGTTAGCACTGAACTTATGTGCCAAGATGTTGGCAATATCAGTTGGTTCTGTAATTTTTGTGCCATTGTGCTGTAACTCGGAGCAAATCTGGGTGTTGCCACAGAGATTCCTGAGATAGCTATAGAATGCTTTGTGGTTGTCCTTAGAATTAGTGGCAATTTTGTTTTTGTAGTTGGCTTTGGAGGATCTTATAAGGGATCTCAGCTTCTTACTGAGGCTGACCAGGGAACTCCTCCACTCATGGGATTTTACTCTCTTTTGCAACAGTTTCTTCCTTCTGTTGTACAGTTTGTTTATGGCAGGGGACCACCAGATTGGCTTCCTTTTTTTGGAGGATAGCGTCTTGGTTCTGTTTGGGATAGCACGATCCATGCACTCGTGTAAGTGCTTATAGAGTGCATTTGTGTAGGATTCAGCAGTCGTAACTGTATTGTCCATCTGCATGGATGTCATGAAGTTCACCACTTCTGTCTTAAGAAGCATGAAGTTGGCTTTGGAGAAATGTTTTACCATGGTTTCCTTAATGGGGGGTGGGGGCGGTATGTGGATATCAAAGGTGATTAGCTTATGGTCGGATCGGACCAGCGAGGAGTTGACTTCAGGTGTGGAACACCGGTCACTCATGTTGGTAATGACTAGGTCTAGGATATTGTTGCCCCTGGTGGGGGTGTGGATAAGTTGGTCCAGGGCATTGGAGTTTATGAATTCCAGAAAGCATTGAGCTATGGAGTTGGTACAATAGTAGTTTTCCCAGTTAATGGTGGGGTAGTTGAAGTCACCCATTATTAGGGTGTTTGGTTGAACCCTAATATTTTCCAGTACATCAAGAAAAGAGGAGTGGCAATCCTGGGGCATGGTGAGGGATCTGTAGCAAGCTACAATTTGGATTGCAGTTTTGCCCAGAGTTAGTTGCACTTGGATAACCTCGGATGCATTATGCTGAGCAACTAGCCTGGAGGTGTGGATATCCTTAATGAATATAGACACATCTCCGCCTTTGGTGTTTCAGTCCAGGTTACATTGCCGAAAAGTGTGGTATGAGTTATAGCCTGGTAGTGCAGGTGTGCTCTCCTGAGCCTTGAACCAGGTCTCAGTCACTGCACAGATATCGATGTTCACCATTTTAAGGAGTGCCTCGAGTGAGTGCATTTTGAGATTTAGACTTCTAGCACTGAGCAGCATTACCCTCAGTTTTTGCTTGCCTGCTCCTGCTACGGTGGTGAATTTGTCATTTGATCCTTGCCTAAAAAAGGCACTATAGGGGCAGCAAGAGCCTTAGCCAGTATCCAGAATCCCAGGGACGACAGGTGCAGGCCATCTGTGGCAAAGCATCGTGGTCTGTCGACCATGTCATCCCAAGCAGACAGATACTGAATCCCCTTAGAATGACACCAGAAGCTTAGCCAATTGTTGAAGTCAATAATTTTGTCCTTGTACTGCGTTATCATTCTAGGCGATGGCAGAATGCTACTCAGGGCTAGCGTCATACCTGCCTGGGCTACAAGATCAGAGACCTCTTCTATGTCTCTTTTCATTAGGTCCAGAGAGGTACGTCTCAGGTCATTCACACCAACATGGACAATGACTGAGTCATATTTGTAATTGTTGTGGAGTGACCTGAGTGCATGGGTTATGTGGCAGATCCTGGAACCCGACAGGTAGCTGACAGTAACCTTCTCCTTGTCTAGCCTGGTGAGTGGGACATCAGTGTGCCTGACTATAGAGCCACCTATGACTAGTGTGTTGGGTACATTGTTTGCCTTATTGGCTGTGGCTGAGTGGCACACTGAGTCTGTGGGCTATGTGTCATTTGGGTTGTGTTGGGGGATGGAGGTTGCTTGCGTTTCTGCTTTGGAGGTCTCTGTTGGCTAGACAGATTATTATTGAGAGCCTCTGCGAATGTTTTTGTGTTACTATGTGTGGATTTTGGTGGTGTAGATTTAGTGAGACTATGTGATGAGTGTGATGTGGTGCAAATGTTGTTTCTCCTCATGACTGTCAAGTTCAGTCTTGGTTGGAGAGAGCTTTACCTCCATTTTGGCTAGATAAGCGCTTCGCTCACAGGTTGTAATGTTGGGTGGTAGGAGGAGAGGGTTGTCTGTGTACATGAGGCAATTTTTACATTGCCTCAAGATGCCCAGATTCATCAGATAGGCAGGAGAGAACACTGGGAGCTGACCCTTGGACATGCCTGAATAAAAAAATATTTTCCTCTAGATAAGGGAGGAAAGTGAGTACAAAAGCTGTTTTTCTCTAAGAAAGTGAGAAAAGTAAGTACAGAAACTGTTTTCCTCTAGGTAATGAGAAAGGCTGAGTGCTATAGTAATTAGTAGCTTATTTAGTGCTTACAAGTTCTGAACAAGTGCTGAGCATGAATAAGCAAATTTAAGTGCTAAAACTAAGAATCTGTATCTGCACTAGATGAGTTACAGGCCAGAAACAAGTGCATATTCATAATTTATGCAGTGTACAATTTCCATTCCTTCCTAAGAATCTGTATCTGCACTAGATGAGTTACAGGATAGAAACAAGTACATATTCATAATTTATGCAGTGTACAATTTCCATTCCTTTCTGTTATTGTCATACAATCATAAGTATCTTACTTTTCATTATTGTGTTAAACTTCTGTCTTCATTAACCTTATTGGACCCCCACTCCTGTTACCATAGGTTCATAGGTTCATAGGTTCGTACTAGGCTATCTGCCCTAGGGCATTTATAAGCCTAGCCAGAGTGTGTGTGGCTTTCACCACCCCTTAGGATGAGAATACTACGCCCTTTTAGGGTTTAGTTTACTGTGCCTCTGTCTAGTAGTGACACAGAGATGACCCCTGGGGTAAACCTACGATCTCCCATCCACTCGTCGAGATTTCTCTTGAATAGAGTCAGTGAGGGGCTCTGCCTAACATGGACTGGGATTCTGTTCCAGAGTGTAGGGAGCCTTTGGGTTATGAATCTGTCCCTCCAGCACGTCCTATTTATTTCTGTGTTGAGGTTTAAGTCTCTTGTTCTCGTGGCTCTGATGGATTTGGATTTTCTGAGGCGGAGCATGTCCATTAATTCCGGATTGGACATGGCCTTGTACGTCAGGCACAGATCACCTCTGAGTAGGTGGTATGCGACTGAATAGAGCTGGAGTTTTTTCAGTCGGGCAGCATATGACATATGTTTAAGACCCTTTATCCTCTTGGTGAGGAACTTTTGGGGTCTTTCCAACTGCTGCAGGTGTCGGGTGAGATACATCCCAAATGGGGCATTGTACTCAATCATTGGCCTGATAAGAGAAGAGTACAGGGGCACAATGACCTCTCTTGATCTAGATGTGAAACCCTTCATGATAAGGTGGGCAATATAGAAGGTCTTCCTAACCACTTTGGCAATGTGAGTGTCAAATGAGAGGTTACTGTCAACCTGGGTCCCTAGGTCCCTGATTACCTCTTCCGTGCCAATGGATTACCACCTATGTGGTAATTTGTCGGTACCTTGTTTTTCCCAAAGGGTATGACTATACAGTTTTTGGCGTTCAGCTTAAGGCCATGGCTCTAGCACCAATTATCCATTTCTATGAGGCCTCTCTGAAGGATGTTTGTGTCCGCTGGAGTATCAATTATGGCGCCCAGTTTGCAGTCATCTGCGAACTTTGTCAGCCACAATCCTCCTATGTTTGCCTGTACCTCGGAAAAATAAATGCCGAACAAGAGGGGTCCCAGGACTGAGCCCTGTGGGACACCGTTTGTGACTGGCTTAGAGTCTGACATAGCTCCAGCAACTCTGACCCTGTGGGTTCTGTCCTTGAGCCAGTTTGCAACCCATCTTGTGACATATGGGTTTACATTTAAGCTGGTGAGTTTGTCTATGATGCCCGAGTGGGGTATTGTGTCAAAGGCTTTTGCAAGGTCAAGGTAGGCTGTGTGAACTGCCTTACCCTCATCAATGGCCTTAGTGACTGTTTCAAAAAGTCGACCAAGTTCAAAAGGCAGGATCTGCCCTTGACAAAGCCAAATTGGGTAGGATCCAATGTCTGTAGGTCCCCAATGTCTTTGTTTATGAGTTCCATAATGATCCTCTCCATAGCTTTGCAGACCAGGCTCGTCAAGCTTATGGGCGGTAATTTCAGGGTCCGTAGAAGCACCGCCTTTGTGAAGTGGGACCACTGTTGCCGTCGCCACTCTTTGGGTGCGTATCCTGTAGTAAGGCTAAGATTAAACAGCAGCCTTATGTGTGGGTTTAGTTCCTCTTGGAGTTCATGTAGCACACAGCCGGGACACCATCCGGTCCCATTGATGCTGTGTTTTTAGCTTTAGAGAGGCGGCTCTCACCTGGGCATCTGAGATGTTAGGGAGGCTACACTCTGCTGGGATAGTTATTTCTCCTTTTGGGGGAGGGAGGAGAAATTTGCACTGAACCTGTCTGCCAGAATGTTGGCAATGTCAGTGGGTTCAGTGTATTTTGTGTCATTTTGGACTAACTCTGAGCATATCTGGGAGTTTCCACCCAGGTTTCTAACATAGCTAAAGAAGGCCTTGTGATTGTCTTTTGTGTCTTTTGCGATTTTTCTCTCAAAGTTGGCCTTGGATGATTTTATGAGTGATCGTAGTTTTTGCTAGTACTGATCAGAGATGCCTTCCCTTTTAGGGATTTTGCTCTGTCATGTAGTAGCTTCCTCCTCCTGTTGTAAAGTTTGTTTATGGCTGGGGTCCACCAGACCAGGCGCCTGCCTTTGGGGAATGGGTCTTGGTTTTATTTGGGATTGCATGATCCATGCATTCTTGAAGGTGCCCATAGAAGGCATTTGCAAAGGATTCAGCAGTGTGGGTTGTGGTTTCCACTGGCCCAGGGGCCTTGAAGGATACCACTTCAGTCTTAAGAAGTGTGAAGTTTGCTTTTGAGAAGTTCTTCACTGTGGTCTTTTGTGCAGGGGGGGGGCGGGATGTGGATTTCCAGTGGGATTAATTTATGGTCTGATCTTACCAAAGAGGGAAATACTTCGGTGTGGAGCATTTTGTCCCCATGTTTGTGATGATCAGGTCTAGTATATTGTCTCCTCTTGTGGGAATGGTGACTAGTTGTTCCATTGCATTTGAGTTTATGGATTCTAGGAACCTTTGGGCTAGGGTGTTGGGGCTTGAGTAATGTTCCCAGTCTATGTTTGGGTAGTTGAAGTCTCCCAAAATGATGGTATTTGGAGAGACATTCATACTCTCCAGTGTCTTCAGGAAGGCTGCGTGGGGTTTCTGAGTTTGAGAGGGTGGTCTGTAGCATGCTACAAACTGTAAGGCAGTTTTGCCTATGGTTAGTTGCACCTGGATAGTCTCCGATGCTTCGTGCATTGCCACTAACCTGGAGGTGTGGGTATCTTTGATGAAAATGGATACTCCCCCTCCTTTTGTGGTTCGGTCCAAGTTTTTGGGCCGGAAAGCATGATATGAGGTAAAACCTGATAGTGCTGGGGTGCTCTCAGGAGCCTTGAACCAGGTTTCAGTCACTGCACAGACATCGATGTTCTCCATACTGAGGAGGGCTTCGAGGACGTGCATCTTGAGTTTTAGACTTCTGGCATTGAGCAGCATTACCCTTAGTTTTTTTCCACTTGTGTTTTCTAGTGAGGTAGGTTTGTCATTTGAGCCTTGCCTAAAAAAGGCACTATGGGGGTGGCAAGAGCCTTGGCCAATATCCGGAAGCCCAGGGGTGACAGGTGCAAGCCATCCCTTGTGAAGCAGCGTGGCTTGTCAAGTATGTCATCCCAAGCAGACAGACATTGGATACCCTTAGAATGACACCAGTAATTAAGCCAATTGTTAAAACTGATCATTTTGTCTTTGTACTGTGGCATCATTCTTGGTGAAGGTAAGATGCTGCTCAGGGTCAGGGCCATACCGGCCTGGGCTGCATAATCAGAGAGCTCCTCTATGTCTCTTTTCATGTAGTCCAGGGAGGTACGTCTCAGGTCGTTCACACTGGCATGTACAATGACTGAGTCATATTTGTACTTGCTGTGGAGTGACCTGAGTGCTTGTGTTATGTGGCGGATTCTAGCTCCCGACAGGCAGCTTACTGTGACCTTTTCCTTGTTCAGTCTGGTGAGCGGGAAGTCAGTGTGTCTGACTATGGAGTCACCTATTACAAGTGTGTCTGGCATGTTGTTTGGCCTTAAGGGCTGTGACTGTTTAGCACACTGACTTTGTGAACTATGTGTTGCATGTGATATGTCTTGAGGTGGTGGTTGCTTGGGTGTCTGCTTTGGAGGCCTCTGTTGTTTTGATAGATTTTTAATCAGTGCCTCCGAGTATGTTTTTGTGTGTTTATGTGTTTGGTTTGCAGTTGTGATCGTTCTATGTGAGACTGGGTTTGTGATGTGCATGGTTACCTTCTCCTCCTGACTGGTCTTGCCAGTACTGAATTGAGAGAGCTCAGCCTCCAGTTTGGCTATATAGTTGCATCTCTCGCATATATTTGTATTTGTTGGGAGGAGGAGAGGGTTGTCTGTGTACATGAGGCAATTGTAACATTGCCTCAAGATTCCCAGATTCACCAGCTGAACAGGAGAGGACGCCAGCAACTGACCCTTCGACATGCTAGAAATAGTGAAAAAGATTGCTGTGTAACTGAGTCAGAAAGGACCTATAGGGAAATGGGTACTCAACAGAATTTAGGTGAATGAAGTACTTTCTTTTGTTTAAGAGTGCTTTACCTGTGTAAAAAATGCTTTAGGAGCAAGTGCTGAGCTTTTCAGATAGAGTATAGGCTGTTTAGATTGCAAGTAGAACAGTTCTAAGGGAAAAATTGAAGAGCAGACTTGGCAGAGCCAGAAAAAGTTTAACCTTGTTTAACCGGCGCTGCGCTATGCGCACGACCGTGCAAAGCTGTGCAAACGCGGATTTTAAGCAGTGAACTACAAAAGAGCTAGGAATGGTCCCAAACAACCAATTACTACAGCTTCTTGTGCTGAGGTCACTTCCCCCAAGGACAGGTAGGCTGCTCAAGGCTCCCCACTCCCACTGGTGAGCAAAGAAACTTCCTTCTATCCAAGTAAGGTAATGGACAACACAGGAACTACACCACAGCCCAGAATACAGCAATGCCTGTATACTGGTCTAAACTAGTCGAGAAAGGCGGGAAAACAAGGATTTTTTTTTGTTGTTTTTGTAGAAACACACAGAAAATGCAGAGACAGTGATAAATTAGTTACACAGGCTAGCACACTTTAGTGGGCAGCCTCCACAGTTAAATTAAACAAACAAACAAACAAGCAAACTTTCGATTAAATTCGACTAAATGTAACTTTAAGTGCAGATTTTAAAATAAATGCAGTAATCAGTAAAAAAAACAGTTCAGGCTAGTTCAAAGTAAGCAGCAGAAGCTATTTTCAGTGAAAAAAGCAAAGATACTTAAATTCAGAAGGTAGTTGCTTTTTCGAGTTCCTTGCTGCTAGGACCACTCTGTAAACCCACGTGGAGCTTGTCTGAGCAGTATAGCCAGAAAAAAACGCCCAGAGGCGGATTTTAAGCAGTGAACTACAAAAGAGCTAGGAATTGTCCCAAACAACCAATTACTACAGCTTCTTGTGCTGAGGTCACTTCCTCCAAGGACAGGTAGGCTGCTCAAGGCTCCCCACTCCCACTGGTGAGCAAAGAAACTTCCTTCTATCCAAGTAAGGTAATGGACAACACAGGAACTACACCACAGCCCAGAATACAGCAATGCCTGTATACTGGTCTAAACTAGTCGAGAAAGGCGGGAAAACAAGGATTATTTTTTGTTTTTGTAGAAACACACAGAAAATGCAGAGACAGTGATAAATTAGTTACACAGGCTAGCACACTTTAGTGGGCAGCCTCCACAGTTAAATTAAACAAACAAACAAGCAAACTTTCGATTAAATTCGACTAAATGTAACTTTAAGTGCAGATTTTAAAATAAATGCAGTAATCAGTAAAAAAACAGTTCAGGCTAGTTCAAAGTAAGCAGCAGAAGCTATTTTCAGTGAAAATAAAGCAAAGATACTTAAATCCAGAAGGTAGTCGCTTTTTCAAGTTCCTTGCTGCTAGGACCACTCTGTAAACCCACGTGAAGCTTGTCTGAGCAGTATAGCCAGAAAAAAACGCCCAGAGGTGGATTTTAAGCAGTGAACTACAAAAGAGCTAGGAATGGTCCCAAACAACCAATTACCACAACTTCTTGTGCTGAGGTCACTTCCCCCAAGGACAGGTAGGCTGCTGAAGGCTCCCCACTCCCACTGGTGAGCAAAGAAACTTCCTTCTATCCAAGTAAGGTAATGGACAACACAGGAACTACACCACAGCCCAGAATACAGCAATGCCTGTATACTGGTCTAAACTAGTCGAGAAAGGCGGGAAAACAAGGATTATTTTTTGTTTTGTTGTAGAAACACACAGAAAATGCAGAGACAGTGATAAATTAGTTACACAGGCTAGCACACTTTAGTGGGCAGCCTCCACAGTTAAATTAAACAAACAAACAAGCAAACTTTCGATTAAATTCGACTAAATGTAACTTTAAGTGCAGATTTTAAAATAAATGCAGTAATCAGTAAAAAAACAGTTCAGGCTAGTTCAAAGTAAGCAGCAGAAGCTATTTTCAGTGAAAAAAGCAAAGATACTTAAATCCAGAAGGTAGTCACTTTTTCAAGTTCCTTGCTGCTAGGACCACTCTGTAAACCCACGTGGTGCTTGTCTGAGCAGTATAGCCAGAAAAAAATGCCCAGAGGCGGATTTTAAGCAGTGAACTACAAAAGAGCTAGGAATGGTCCCAAACAACCAATTACCACAACTTCGTGTGCTGAGGTCACTTCCCCCAAGGATAGGTAGGCTGCTCAAGGCTCCCCACTCCCACTGGTGAGCAAAGAAACTTCCTTCTATCCAAGTAAGGTAATGGACAACACAGGAACTACACCACAGCCCAGAATACAGCAATGCCTGTATACTGGTCTAAACTAGTCGAGAAAGGCGGGAAAACAAGGATTATTTTTTTTTTTTTGTTTTTTTGTAGAAACACACAGAAAATGCAGAGACAGTGATAAATTAGTTACACAGGCTAGCACACTTTAGTGGGCAGCCTCCACAGTTAAATTAAACAAACAAACAAGCAAACTTTCGATTAAATTCGACTAAATGTAACTTTAAGTGCAGATTTTAAAATAAATGCAGTAATCAGTAAAAAAACAGTTCAGGCTAGTTCAAAGTAAGCAGCAGAAGCTATTTTCAGTGAAAAAAAAGCAAAGATACTTAAATCCAGAAGGTAGTTGCTTTTTTGAGTTCCTTGCTGCTAGGACCACTATGTAAACCCACGTGGAACTTTCTAGTTTCCATTTACTATTAAACATGATTTCATTTATCCTTTTATTCAACCCCAAATAATCTTTTATCTAGTTTACTAACATGTTTCTTATTTTTATGGCTATAATGTCCACATATAATCATATCCATATTCATTTAATTTACCTACTTTATATTTTCAAAGAATGTTTCTTCACTTTTTCTTCCCACAATTCTACAACCCTTGTACATCATAAGAAAACATGTTCTGTAATTTCTTCTTTACCACGATATATACAAACTGTTTTACTGATTTTTTTAAAAATATGGCATATTTCCTTTAACTGTTAAGTTATTAATCACTAATTTCCATAAAAAAATATTGACATTCAACTTGCTTATTACACCATGCTTTTCATACTTTTATAGCTTTAACTTTTTTAATTGCTAACTCCGTCAAAGGAGTAACATAATAATATTGTATCATAATATTTTTATACCACACCTTCCTCTCATTTTCATTTTCATCAGTTTTTGTTTTCCATAACAGATTTTATCCTGATATCATCTAATTTCTTCATTTATATATTATTTTCTGCTTTTGAAAATGTTTAACTTATCCCAGTGCTGCTCATATTTGTACTTTAGTAAATTTACTACTAACTTCTCATTTTTATCATTTATTGAAAACAAAATGTTATACAAATTCAAAGAAGCAGCATAAACAATTGGGTTTATTAATCCTAAATCTCCATCTCCCTCATCCACATATGACTTCTCTCTTCACTGAAGTCAATCTCAAACCCCATATAAAAGAAAAAAAATATTGGTAATATTTCTTTTTTCATACATTATTGGCAACATATGGCCACTTGATGAATATGCAGTCTTTCCCAGTATAAATGAATTAATCAAACTTTTCTATTAAACAATAACTTGCATTTTTCCAAAAACAACAAAGCTCCTCTGTTTCATCTATTATCTTATTCCATTGCTCCTCACTTACATTTTTACCCCAAATCATATTCCTAGCAGAGAGATTTCTTTCATCAAAAAAGATACTCCTCCTATCTGTACTATATCACCCAGTCCTTTGCTTTTTTATTTAAAAATCATGCCTATTATATGTAAACATTGATGCACATAACATATAACTTCTTTTATCCAGACTTGGTTTCTCATAATCAGCATAATATCTGCATAAGTAAACATAACTGGAATTTTCATCCTTTCATTAGTAATATATGTAGCATCCTTCATATACAATTTTACATCCTCTGACTAATAGAATCATAGCTAATACAAATAATATGCTACTTATAGGACATCCCTGATGTATACTATTCCTTATATCTGCCTCTTTGCTTAACCATCCATTCACTAAAATTCTTACTTTATTTTTATCATATGTAGAACAACACACAGTCCTAATTTTCTCACTGACATATATTTTTCCATAATTTTACACAGAGCTCATGTTGTACTGTATCAAATGCTTTATTTAAATCTCCTATCATGATCTTAGTTTCATCAGACCTGTTTATAATATCATCTACAATTTCCCTTACTATTAATAACAACGCCTGACATATTTTTCCTTTTAAAATATATATACTGTTGTTGTTTGTCTTTTCGGCTTTTCTCGGTTAGGGGTCGCCACAGCGGAACTCCGGTCAGCTAATGATTGGCAGTAGATTTTTTTATGGTGCCGAGTTGCCAGCCCGACGCCCAACCTTCATCGAAGGCATGCCCATTTACGCATGTCTTTCGGAGGCCACTCGACCGCGAGGAGGACTTGCAGACTCCACACAGAAAGCACTTCATCCGTGAATCAAACAGGAGAACCTCTTGCTGTTAGGCAACAACACTACCGCTGTACCACTGCGGCTTTTTAAAATATATATACTATCTTCCATAATATGTTTCATTTAATTTCCATTCTTTTCTGAATTATTTTCATAAAAGTCTTATAATCTGTTTTGTTCAGTGGTATAGTTCTTCAATTTTCAATTTGATTTGTATCATACTTTTCCCATACAAATTTAAGTATGCTACTGCATAAATCTTTATACTTAAAACCTTAATTTAACCACTCATTTATAACTTTTAAGAAGTGTTTTTCTGCCAATTCATGAAATTCTTATAAAACTGATATTCTATTCCATTTGGTCCTAAAACCAACTGTAAATTATCCTTTCCAAGTATCTTATGTAAGTCATAGTCTTTATTTTTTGTTCTGTTAATTTTTTACCATGCTATTCTTTTTGTGTGCTTTCTATCTTAAAACATTGTCTTTTCATAATTTATTACAATTTTCATAATTTGTTCCTGAGACCTTCTTACCTCTCCTCTATAATTTTTCATTTCTCTCACTATAGTAGTATTCTCTTTCACTCTGCTACTGAAATAAGCTCATACCTCTCTTACTATGTAATATTTACTTAAATAATAATTCTTTAAATCTCTCTTGATTCTTTTCTTAAATTCTCCATTTTGTAACATAATATTCTCTATCATTCCTTTCTGAAGCCTTTAAAGCATCTATACACATTGTTTTGAAATTGTTTTCTGTTATATCTGACTGCTATTCTAAAAAACATTTTTTATATTTTTCTTTAAAAGCTAGCCACCATTTGGACCAGTTTTATAGCACACTCTGGTAGAAATCTGATCTTTCTACAATTGCATACTTATTTTCTTTCTGTTGTTATCCCATAATTTCTCATTTTTTTCTTTTTATTCCTTTTCCCAACCTGATATACTTCTTATTTTCCTGTATCTCTATCCATATGGCTGAATGATCCAAAAAGCCTGTTATAAGTATCTCTCCCTCAGCTATATTTAAACCTTGTGATACAATTAAACAATCTATTTCAGTCTTATATATACCTCGACTGTGTGCCCATAAATTATTATTCCAAATCACTAAATTGCCACATTTTATAACTTCAATTTTTTTCTTAACATAATTTTCTCTCCTTTTTTTTCCTCTTAAATCACAGTTAAACTCTCCCAGTAGTATTCTATTTGTATTAATTACTCTATAATCCATAATGTTCTCTTTCTTTACTTGTAACATCGGCATACAATGTCTGATTATGTCATCTCATATCTACAATAGTTCAATCTTCCCATCATTACCAAAGTTATGTTCAGTATTTTCATTGCATTCCTACAAAGTACAAGTATACCAAAACATAATTCTTTTCCTAGGTTCCATATTGTATCTACTCCCCAAAGTTTTGTTTGCAATCTCTCTTCTTGTCTCAAAAATCTTAGTTTTTCCAATATTATTATGCCAACATCATGCTTACTACACCAATTTAAGATGTCTATTCTTCTACTTATATTTTTAATTCATTTACTGAAAGAACTCTAGCAATGTTACTTATGTCTTTGTAACTTTTGTCTATGTAACTTTCCAGAAATGTTGTAAATTTGAAGTATTTATTTCATTTGCATTATTACTTTCCTTTCTTTTACATTTTCCTTTAAACTTTCTTTGTCTGTCTCTTATGCTTTACCAATAGATTTCTTTTTAGCCTTCACTGATTTCCAGTTTATACGTCCTTCATCACTTATCTCAGAACTTTCTTCTATAGTATCTTCTGTTTCATTTTTCTCGTTATCTGTATCTTTAGTTTTACCATGATCTTGCTTCCCCAGTTTCTCTTTATCATTTATTGGGACCATTTCTCCTCTCCATATATTGTCCTCACTTTTGTTTTCTTCATTATTCTTTTTCACTAGATTACAATCAATCTATAAATGCCCAATTTCTGTTACATTTATGACATTTTTGTTCACACTTTTTACATCATGACTTTTCCCCACAAATGTAACATTTCCTCTTATCACAGTTCCTTATCAAATGATCATCTTTTCCACAGGAAAAAAAAAACATGTTTTAGGTTGTCCCCAGTATTTTACACCTCTGTTACCTTCTACATTTGTCATACTAGGCATATGAACAATTGTTTTCTTTCTCCATTTTCAATACAATATAAAAGTCCCATCCACCAGTCCATTATTCCCTGTTTTCATACACTTTGCTAATGTGAATAACTTTTTCACAAACTTTGCTTACGTGTGTTTTAAAAGTCTCTCTTTCAACTTCAGTTCAAAATTGAACATGTATTTTCTTTTTTATTTCTCTGTGAAATATTTAACCACATATGAGTTCCTGGATTACACTTCTTTTTCTTTTCTTACTCCTCCAAAAAAGTTTTGAGAATAGAACCAGTGTCAAAAATAATGTCACAAAATGTTTCTTTATGAATAAGAATAAAATGTCTTACCTCGTGAGACTTCACTCCCACTGGGAACATTAAATTATCCCAAAAATATCATACCTGTCCATTTCTTTTCCTTCTTTGTTCTGAAATTTTAACACAAATTTCTTTTGATTTTTGACATTTCCTTTCCTCTGCTCATCTCTTATCACTTTTCCTGCAGTTTCTTTAATAGTCTTGGCATATGATTTATTTTTCTGGCAATCTTCCTTTGAAATGGCTTCCAATTCCTCCAACTGGATTTTGCCCATAATTTCACCCCATAAAGCATCTTTTCTACTCTCGAGCTTGCTGTACAAAAACAAGTCACCCAAAGTATCATCCCACAACTCTCTTGACTAGAAGGTTGTAATAAAATATCCATTGTTGTTTTTAATGTTTGCTTCCAATGAGAACAATTTTGATGAAACTGCTCTTCAGATCTTGTAAAACCTCAAATACCATACCAACATTTGCCTCTGTCCTATCCACCATCTTGGATCTCCTTGAGGGCTTTTCTCCCAGCTGCTGCTGAACTAGCATTGGAACAATACTCTAGAGGAAGTTCCCCAATGCCCTGGCCAAATTTCCCCCAGTATTATAAATGCCACCTCGGTCTCCTTCTGAAAAGAGGACACTAGCCTTGTAGGGCTAATCCAGTCAGCAAAGGATAAAAGAGAAAAATAAAAAAAATATTTAGGTTTAACTGCGTGATCACTTCTATATTTATGATCCAAAATACTTCTAACAACAGAAGTTACATTTACTACACCAAGCTTTAGACTTTTTGTGGAGAAACTATTTATATCAAAAGCATAAAATATATACAATAGTTATAAAACAACTGTAAAACTGCTTTACAATATAGCCTATTTTCTAAGTATAATAATACATTCTAGAGTGGGTAGCCTCCAGCAAAATATGCAATACATATTGCATATGAGTACTTACTTATAACTTCACTACTACAAATGTTAGTAATAGCAAATTCAAACAAGGAAGCACATAAGATACTGCATAATTTTACATGTGACAAAAAATACATGACTGAGATTTTGAAAGAAGTCTGCTGACAGCATAAATTGCTACTGCAAAAAGGCCAGTTTTTGCAATTACTAAAAACCTACAGTTCAGAGACAAGTTAGCTAAAATGAGAAAAGACCACAATATTGGCTAATTTGCATGTCTCTTGAATTGTGCAGTGTTACCACTGTTGATGTTCAGCACTTTGTTGTGGTTATCACAGTCCATACATAATGTTTGCAGAGGTGCCACCTCCTTCACTCTCCCACAAATATGTTCATAGTTACACACACACACACACACACACACACACACACACACACACACACACACACACACACACACACACACACACACACACACGTTAATTTATGCAGCAAAGCAATTTCTTTGAATTGCTTGGTTGCATAAATCCATTTCCAAAGGCATTTCCAGGGGACAGAACTGCCTAATTATCATATGTTGCTCCCCTAGAATGCCTTATAAGCATTCAGTAGGCAGTGGAGACAGCATGCAATGATTCTGTAGACCTGGTAGAATGAGTGCAGTCAGTGGGGCAGCTTACAAATTGGAAAGGGCTATTGCCAGCAGAAAGAATGGCCATGTAGTAGCCCTTACTGATTCCCAGAGCATGTTTAATTAGAAAATAAATCATCTCACAGCTGCATATCTTCTTCACTTAACAGTATCTGCCTCTCCCTTGATTTTACTCTCTGTTTCCATTTGCTTTCCACAGCGCTTTAACTTTGCAGTTTCTGTATTTGAACTCCGTGTTATAGATTCTCTCTCTCTCTCTCTCTCTCTCTCTTAATTTCTTCAAAAAATCCAAAGAATGCATGACTTTCATACATTTAAATTGATTATATAATAAGAACATGCAAGGCACAATGTTTCAAAAGACTTTATTGATGACTGCAAAAATGTTTGAGTCAAATCGCTAAAGGAGCTTTCTATATTTAACTCATCCAAACAGTTCTGTGAACTCAGTTAGCAAAAGGCCTGCTAATCAATAGCTTGTCAAATGTTTAGTGTCTTTATTAGATTGACAATGTCTCCTTTATGAGAAAAAAAGATAGTACTGACTCTTTATCAGTCTTTAGTCTGTTATGACACAATTCTTGTAGTCTGCCAACTTGTTTCTCAGAAGATGCACTTATGATCATTCTGTTTGTGTCTTATATATATATATATATATATATATATATATATATATATATATATATATACTTTAATAAGCATGCCTCTCTAGATTGTTTAATGGCAGTCTAAAGTGTCTAGGATGACCTGTTATGGACATTTGACAAGCTAAAATCAAACTGATCATTTGAAGACATATAGATTACGTATTATTTGAAAATATGTTACTCACAGGACTGAAGCTGAAAATGAAAATTATGTCTTCAGCTTTTATATTGCTTCTTATATGAGCAAAAAGAAGATAATGGTGTTTGCTACTGGCAGGCTTGAAAATGAATTGTCGTATGATTGCTGCATGTTTTTCGTTGCCTTTTTCTAGCCTTCTAGTCAGGGACAGATTTATTTTTTTCTGTACTAGCACTATGGTGCAGTATGTATTCAGTTGATTGTAGAACAAGAGCCACTCATATTTTATTTGTACTGAGAAGGAAAATAATTCCATCCATCCATCCATCCATCCATCCATCCATCCATCCATCCATCTATCCATCCATCTTCTAAAGCACTCAGCTTTGTGAGGGTAGCAGTGATATCAATCTGAGCAGAGTTAGGGTTAGCATTAGGGTTAGTTCAAATGGATCAATAAGTGTTCTCAGACAAAATGAGACATGTAATCTCTTCAGAGTACCCTACTTCTGCTTAGCGGCATACTTTTAGTGATCTTTGCCTGGTACACCCCTGTGAGAGGCACCCCTGGGTATACATATTAGTGTTTCAACTGACTCCACTTGGTAAAGACGAATAGTGGCTGTATATCCAGCTGACCCCAGACTGTTCACAGTATCACTCTGTGATGGAGAGTGAGCCTAGCCACCCTACAAATTAACCTCATTTCTAGTAGATATATTCACATTCTTATCCTTCATTCCTTACTCACTACACATGACCATAGATGATGAGAAGTTGGGCAAAGACCAACCAATAATTAAGGAGATTTGGTATAAAACTCTGCTGTCAGTTTACCACCACAGCATGGAGCAATACCTGCAGTGCTACTAACACTATACCTTTCTCCTGTTCAGGATGTTAATTTCCTCTACTATTGTGAATACGATCCCAAGAAATCTGTACTGATCTATTTGTAGTAGTTGTTCTCCTTTTACCTGGCTAGACAAAATCAGTCTTTCAGTAAAAGAACCCTGCCCTATGATTTGGAGATGCTAGTGTTCATCCAAGCAGCTTAACATTCAACAGAAACCTGCCTCAATGCATGCAGGTTATCACAGTCATTTGAAGGTAAGAGAAAAACATCCTTTGTAAACAAAGTAAACACTCTTGTCTACAGATTGCAAACAAAGTAAGCTATCTTGTCTTCAGATTGCATACTCTGAAAACCACAATGGTGTACTGATATCCTCTCCATGAAAATAAATTATAAACAGGAGGAGATACAGGGTGTATCCTTGGCAGAGTTTTCTGCCCACTAAGCAAGTTCTTCTTAACACCAATAATGTGGATACAGTTCTTCCTCTTTACATACAAGGACTAAATGGCATATAGTAACATCCTACCCCTGCAATATCATTATAGCATATCTTACAAGATGTTTATTTATCTGTTTATTTAAAGTTTGTTAACTGGGTAAAGTGCTAATTAGAATAGACCAATTTCAGACTCATCCTGGGCAAAATGCAGAATCAAATGACAACTGAATAATTGCATAGCAACAACTATAAAATAATACATTTTATAAAATTACTAAAGAGTGATGTGGAAATATGTTGTTAAACAAACATGTCTGTATATGATGAAGAGCATTAAATGCAGTGTATGATGTCAAATAGTTGCAATAATTACAGTCTGTAAAATAGGAAAGTAGAGAAAGAAGAATTTAGAAGAAGAATGATAAATGATTAAGAGAGAGAAACAACATGGGCAGAAAAACAGAGTTAAGAAAGAGAAAACAAACAAGGGAAAAAATATGCAGCAGAAGCCAAGTATATAGTCAAATATCCTCTCCAGCTGGACAAATGCAGATGTAGTACATACCGGCAAAGGTCCAAGATCCCTCTCTTATCTGCGTATACAATCAAAGGTCACCCAGAGGAAGGTCTCCAGGAATTACAATCCAACCTGGCCATAAACAGGGAGTATGCATCAGGACAAACCAAAATTCCAATACTAGATTGTTGAGATTCCAAGTATTTAGAGCAATCCTTTCATCTAAATAATTTTATTTCAAAAAGCAAAATAAATCCAGTTCCAAATCCTCTTCCTTCAAAAAAGTAGGACCGACTCCAGATCATTCTTTTTATAGGTTTAATTGGGATAAGTACTATTGACATTGTAGGCTTCTTCAGATCCAGTTCTTACATCTAAACGTTCTATAGTCATGATGGTACTATAAATACTGTTACAGAGGGGGTGTAGTACACTGTGCAGCAACCCAGTTCTGTCTGATTAGCCTTTCAACTCCTCAGAATGAAGACATCTGATAAAAGTATTTTAAATAGTGAATATTTATTAAAACAGCATATTGATGATTGTTGACTGCAAAAATGTGTGTAAACAATTTTATAAAATTCAGCCTGGTAGCTACCCATGTAAAATTAATTGATTATGAGTTTATACATAGAAAAGGACAGACTTTAAGGTAATAGAGCACTGACAGCATAAAGGAGTGCTGAGGAGTGGACACATGGGTTTACTCACTGCACCCCTCAGTGTTGGGAGCTTATTCATATCAATTCTGAGATCATCATGCATCAAAGAAAAGTGAATATTTAGAGAAACTGTAATCTCAGATTCAATGCATAAAAGCCTGGATTTTATTTAATGCATAAAAGTCTGGATTTTTAGTAAATCAGTCTCCTTTTTCATATCCTACCTGAAAGACAGACCACAAGAAGCTTCCTTGCAAATTCCTTGTTAGACAAGTTTACCAATATCATCAGAGAGCAATGCCTTCACTAATCAGATTATCAACATACAAATGAAGTTAGACTAATCTGATATGTGGATATTTCAAAATTAGGGATTATAGCACCTGTGTACTAATCACAGCTATACATACATCCCTTAATACAGCCCTACATAAACTCTAACTCAGCGATCTTATACTCAGTATAAAGAAAACCAAAATAATGCTGTTCAAAAAACAGATGTGTATGTCAATCGACCCTAACAAAAACAACTTTAATATATTCTGTGTGGGATATTGAAATAGTTCCACATTGGAAATGCTCAGTAGTCACAACCAACATTACATCCACATTCAACTGTCTCACACAGACACATGCGCACACACACACACACACACACACACACACACACACACACACACACACACACACACACACACACACTACAAAAATAATGTTCTCAAGAAATTAGAAGCCCTCTATGCAATTGGTATGGTAGGTCCTGTGGGTTGGGGGGGCGTGGGGGGCTATCACTGCAAAAAATACTTATGGCCACAATAGCCATGGGGGATGTCAAAAATGCATCTGCACAATGCAGTGTTAACAACGAACAATAAAGTAGTTTACTCTGCAGCAAACAAGCCTTCCCGTTCACAACAGTGTAATATCTTACACGATCTTCTCTAGATGACATAGGAGAACAAAATTGGATTCATCCACTTTTCTTTTACCAACAAATTACAACATATTCAACCCCACCCAGATGTCAGTTTTCTGCTAGCCTAGTATGCCCCAGGTAGGAACATAAGACATGTAAAGTAATTCCTTCTAAATATTAAAACAGCAAGAAACAAATCTGGTGATAGTGCCTGTAACATCTCTCTGCCATCATAGCGGAACTAAGTACAACCCCACTAAGGGCTTCTGCTTCTGTTGGCACATTTGAAATGCAGTGCATTTCTTACCTGACCTACTTGTTTATCACTCTCGCACTGTCAGTTAATGCAAAAATCTGACTGTTATTAATATTACCCATCATATATCTCTACTTCCTACTTTCCAGATACTTAAATGTCATGTGATCCTTTTAAGGAGGTAAACCAACTTTCTGCAATAATAACTACAAAATGTTATTTCTAATCTCTATCTGTGTCTCTGATGTACTTACTAAAGTACTTATTCTGCATACTCCTTACAAAACAGCTGATAGGTTACACAAGATATGCTATTAATTGCTAAAATAATAGTTGCTTTAATTACATTCTATTCACAAAATATCATAATTACTATGTTCAGTTTGTTTCTGTGCATAAATTGCACCTATTGCACCCAATCCTCTCTCTCACTCATACTGTTACCTTAACTTGCAAAAAAAAAAGAAAATACATTTTTTTATATGTAGTTATCATCTGTCAGTATCAAAAATGTCATATTATTGTATGCTGTATTTCTCTGCAAATCCATTGTATGTTACCACATTTATTTTATTGTACACTGTATATTCTCAACAATTGATTGTATCAACTATTTTCTCTCTAACTGTTCATTGGAGCTTCTCTCCCCAGGCCACCATTGAAAATGGGCTCTTCATGGCCTAGTGGACTTACCTGGTCATCAAACTGAAATAAATAAAATAAATAAATAAAGCTGCACAATAACTATGCCTAGTTCTTAAACTATTCAAATGCTGGGGTGTTCTATAAAAACGGTGTACTTTATTTCTGTGCTAAATGTTTTTTGTCAAGTATGTTTTATTTTCTGTAGTTCTTGTATAACACCTGATATACTATAGATTGAGAATATTGAACTTACAGAGTCCAGTCACGTTTGTAAAAGCATTTGTAATAAAGTGCTTGGGGCTTCTCCCCTAGAGCCCGCAGTTAACAAAATAAATAAAAGCAAATACAATTCTGCTTATTCTTTTCATACTGAAGAGTTGGCTTTATTTGTTTTTTAAATACATACCACTTTGCAGTGCACAATGGAGTGTATCTGCCTAGATAGCAATGTTGTAGAATTTGTAATACTAACCATACAATAGTTATTATACTTTTATACAGTCAGGCATTACTGAATCATTTCTCATCATATAATTTCTCTCTAGGTTAGTGCCGTGGCATACAGTATGGTCAGGTGCTCCTCCTTCATCCCAAGTCAGCCCTTACATGGTTGTCCATGCACTTTTTATGATAAATTACAGAATCCTTTAATTTGTTAAACTTTGGGAGTTACTGAACCATTTTACAATATAAAATATCAATTTATTATTTAGGACACAAACATAGTCATCATCAACCTCCCTTTTTTCCATTTTTCTACATGGGGTCTGGGTGTTGCATCAACTGTTGCCATCTCTCTTGTTCAATACCACTGTCTTACCTTCTTCGACAGTCATGCCTTACTGTCACGGGTTTCTCACACAGTCCATCCATCTCTTTGTTGGATGTCTTCAGTTCCTCTTACCTTCTTCCTGTCTGTCACAAATCATTTTCACCAGATTGTTTTCTGCTTTCCTGCATGTGCCCAAACCACCATAATCTGTTCTCTTTGAGTTTCTCTACAATTGGAACTACTGAGGTTTCTGCTCTGATGTCCTCATTTCTTCATCTGTCCCACACTGTTCATCCTACTGCCAGTCTCGGGCACTTTAACTCCATTACATCTAGCTTCCACAACTGCTGTGGTTTCCCTACCCAAATTTCTGTACCACAGAGCAGTACTGGATCCATCACTGTTTTGTACACCTTACTTTTCATCTTCTTTGGCATTCTTCTGCCTTACACTACCCATGATTCTAGCAGGCCCTCTGATTCTAGTTTTCACTTCCTCATTCAGAATTCCCTTTTTTCCTAGCACCCCTCCCAGATAGTTGAATCTGCTAACCTGTACCATTATTTCCCCTTCCATCTCAATTTTCAGCTTCTTCTCCTTCCCCATTTGCTACCAATACAGCAGTTTTATCTGTACTGGATTTATTCTCCTGTGCCTTCACTTTTGCATTCTGTTCTCTTATCCCTCTAAAGGCCTTTACACACAACACCACAATCGTGTGGTACATCAACAAACAAGGGGGCACAGGGTCTTATCTTCTTTGCAGACTAGCCCTTCAGGTCTAGGACTTGGCTATTTGCCATCATCTAACTCTTCAGGTGGTCTTTATCCCTTAAAAACATAACATTGTGGTAGACACCCTGTGCAGGTCCAGGACATAATCTCATAAATGGATACTTCACAGAGAGGTGTTTCTGGACATGGTATATTTGTGGGGTATTCCTCAAGTGGATCTTTTCACCTCCCTTACAAACAACCAACTTCCTAGCTTCTGTTCCAGAGTCCTAAGCCCTTTAACTTGTAAGGTGGACACTATGCCCTTCTTTTCTCGAATGGGAATGTTCCTATATGCTTATCCTTCTCTTCCTCTGCATCCCAGGGACCTACAAAGATGAAAAAGACTCTTCCAGAATATTGTTGGTGACTCCCTTTTAGCCCAGACAGCACTGGTTCTCCCTTCTCTTTCATCTGGCCAGGGGCAATCATCACCAAATAGATCTCAGGCAAAGGGCCTCTCATTCACCCTCACTTGTCTAGTTTTCACTGACACTTTGGGTAATAGGGTTTTGATCCCTTTTAGATACCACTTTTTGAAGACATGCTTAGGGTTTTGTAGGAGACTAGGAAACCCACTATCAGAAAATCCTTTATGGCGAAATGGATCCCTAGTCAGTGGAAGTCCCTGTGGTCCTTTCTTACTTGTGTAAACTGCTGCATGCTGGCCTAGCATTTTCTTCTGTTAAAACTGATTTGTCAGCAAACTCTGCTTGTCCGTCCTTGAACCAAGCATTGGCTTCTTGTTTTCAGGTCAAACAACTCCTTAAAGGCATCCTTCGGATCAGGCTTCCAAGAAAACCTATTCCTCAATCTTGGGACCTTAATTTTGTCCCTTGAAAATTAAATAAGGCTCCTTTTGAGCCCACATCTTCTTCTTCTATACAACGCTGCACCTGGAACACTCTTTTAGTTGCTCGTACTTTATCCAAGAGAGTTTCTGAACTTTAAGATCTGATGGCTGATCCGCTCTTTTTGTTTTTTTACAAGGACAGGGTGTGTCTGAAAACTAATCTTTCACTTATGCCCAAGGTGGTCAATGAGCTGTGTCTTAATCAGTCTATCCAGCTTCTTTTCTTTTTTCCTTCTCCCCAATCTGTTAGTAGGAAGGTTTTACACCTTGGATCTGCATAGACAGCTTATTTGGATAAGACAAAAGCTATCCTCAAATATGATCAGCTTTTTGTTTCTTTTCATACCTGGACATTAGATTTGGTAGTTTCTAAGCAAACCATCTCCTCCGGGATTTCTAAGTCCATTTCTTTTCGCTATTCTTTTCATGGCAGACATTTTCTGCTTCAGTTCAAGCTCATTCTACGAGGGCATTAGACTCTTTTGAAGCTTTCTTCAAAGGTTTGGATACTAGATCTATCCCAGAAGCTGCTACTTGGTTCTCTGTCCAAATTTTTACTAAACATTATAAGTTGGATGTAATTTCCAGGGCCAGGGCAGAATTTGTCAGAGCTATCCTTCATGGGTTTGTGGAGTGCTCTTCTATGCCTTCCTCTTTCCACACTTTACAATACTTTTGATAATCTCTCATGTTATGAATACTACAAGAGTGACAAGGAAGGAAGAAGTACAGTTGTTAAGATCTTACCATAAAAGTAGATGTTCTTTTCACTGTTGCAGTATCCAGTCCCTCCCTCCTGCCCCCCTTTCTCTCTTTGTTCTTCTTTGACACACTGTACTGGCTGAGGGTTATTTTTTCTTTTCTTGTCCTGTTGCTCCTCCCTTCTGAATGCACATGTCCTTCATTCTGGGGTTGCTCTGGTTCTCCTGGGGCACTTCAGTTCTGAGTATTGAGTGTGCATATGTCACCTTTGTGCTCTGTGCTTGTGCGGAGAGCATACATCTGACGTGCGATGCTGGGAGGATGTAAAGACTTTGGTATGCTGGCTGGATGTTAGGCTATCCTTAGCAGGAGAGCCCACATGTTATGAATACTATAACAGTGAAAAGAAGGCCATCTACTGTTATGGTAAGATCTTTTGCAGTTGTGCTTTTTGAGGCATTGCCACTCTTCTTAAACTGTACCTATTTTATCTTCTTCCTGAGGTGCTACAGTCCTGAATATTTCCTTGAACTCTTCTGCTTTCACTCCACTCATCTTCCAGGTCTTTATCCTTGTCTCTGTTGACCTTAGAGCCTTCTCTGACCATTGATTCCAGCTGACTTTGGCCACCAGTGGTTTATGCTGTGAGGCAACTATTTTGCTGGGGCTGATTTGAAACATCTGTTTCTACCCCAATGCCCTTTCCTTACTAGGAGCAAGTCTATAAGAGTTGCATGTTGGCTGCTTTTTTTTGTGATCTTGTGACTGTCTGTCTTGCTGAATCATGTGTTGGCCACCATCAAGTCATTTGCCAGACAGAAGGCTAGTATGCCTTCTCCTTCTTTATTCCAGTTGCTCCAATCATGTGGACCCAGGCAGTCCTCATATCCTGTTTTGTCTGTACTGATATGTACATTCAGGTCCCATATTATCACTGCCATCTCATGTTGCTTAGTTTTATCTAGTAGGTCTTGCAAATGCTGCACTGCATGAATACACCCCCACCTGCTGTGGGACACAAGCTTAGATAATAAATACTTCTCTATGCTTACACCAGATTCTGACTGCCAAGAGTCTGTCACTAATTCTGATGACATCCCTTATCATCCTTTGAATCCTCTCCCTCATCACAATTCCCACACCATTTCTATTCTATCCTTCCCCTAAATAGTAGATTGTGGATCCTAAGCCAAGTGGCTTTGCTGTACTGCCCTTCCATCTTGCCTTCTGGATACAGAGGATATCCAGCCTCCTCCTTATCATCCACTTTCAAGCTGTATCCTGTCAGTGATCGTATATTGAGTGTAGCAATCCTTAGTTCATGTTTAGCACGTTGATTGTTTTTTATCTACTTTCATTCAACAGAGCTATCCCAGGTAAGTCAAGCTTGGCCATTGGCCAATAGCTCATTGATCCAGGGTTTCTGGGCTTTATGGTGGGCACATACTAGCCAATAGGGGCATATAGATCCATCCCACTAGAATACGTCACTGGCATTGGTCAGAATAGGCTGTGTCTTCAGCCTACTAATCACCAAAATGTTCTTTTGTCCAATTTTGGTGACATTATTCAATGTGACCAAACCACCTAGAGTCAATTTTTTTTTTACATTTCTTGTGGCTAGCCCTTACTTAATGTGCAGTATTTGATCTATGTTCTCCATAGATACTATGTGTGACACCTGGAGAGAGATGGGCGAAGGATGCCAGCCTAGTCAAATAGAATTTAATACATAATTCTATCATTTGTATAAGTAAATGTAAAATACAGATGTGTGTTTTTAAATGAAAGAAAAGTCAAGCCTTTCAAATGTGTCTTTTGAAATTGAAATGATTTTCTGACATTCTTTGATCTTTAAAGTTGGTTCCGGTCAGGCTGGCTGAAGATATTTTGTCTATTGTGTTAACTAAGGACTAATTGCTAGAGTGTGTATGTGAAATGCCTTTTAGTGTTGTATACTCCTGTGCAGGTGTTAGCTTACTAAATAATGTAAATGGAGTTTCTATTAGCCTGGGAACTCAGAGCAAGTGTCAAGATGATGCAATATGAATACTGGGAAAACCTAAGTGTCAAAAGTGATGTAATCTGGGGAGGACCCAGAGACATGTTTGTTGGTATTGTGTAAATACTATTTCTCGCAAGAGACCAAAGAGCATTTTGATCTTGATATCCAACTTACCAGTACTCTGCTTATGCTTACATGTACGTTTTTAGCACTGTGATTTCTTGTAGGATTAGTTAAAGCTCTTAAAGATTAATTAGGTATTTTTCTTTGAAATCAGACCTCTCCTACTGTATTATTTTAAGTTTCTATGTGATCTCTGAACTCTTAGATATCTCTGTGGTGTAGTAGTTTTGTCTTGTGTTTTAATTATTTATTATTAAATATTTTTGAAACCTTCTACCTGTCACTGCTTTGTGTAGAGATAAGCTCTAGAATACATTGCATATTTATAGAGGCTATTGTAATAGGCCACTCTAAAGTAAGCCTTGACTGTTAGTCATACTACCATTGGATAATAATATTGCACAGTAATAATTGGACACGCTTCTAAGGGTCTTTTAGTAGCTGATATTATTAACTGGGTGGTGGCAGTAATTACTACCGTATAGTCTGGGCAAAGGGGCACAGCTAAAGAATCTGTGTCAGCCTTTCCCAGGAGTGGCTGTGAAGCTGTATAAATACTTATCACAAAATGTGTGTGTGCTATGTCAGCTACTTGGCAGGGGCACGAAGCACTGGTTGGACAGAGAGGGTACTGGAGGTTCTAGCTTGCCCAGTTAGGCTGAGACCTGGACCCTATAGCTGTGCCAGTGAGGAGTCTTATTGGGGATCTGGTGAGCAAGGGAGCAGCCAGTCCCAGACTGACTGTGATCTCTGTGTGCACTTTAGGAAAATTGTACTTTACTGTGTGTATTAGTTATCCTTTCCTCTTCTATGAGACAACTTCTCTGCTGTTAGTGGTGAGGATTGAGGCTCCTTGATTGCTGGGCCAGGGCATGGTCATCACAAGTGTTTGGCAGTGGTGGCATCTACTTCACATACTAATTGGCTTGTAGTGGTATGGGTAGAGCGAATTCCTGTAGCTTATATACAGTGATCTCTAAAAGTGTTTTGTACTCTAAAACAGCCACGCAGTGTATACTCAGATCAGTTCAGATCACAATTGTTTTATTTATTTTGATAGCTTAGTGTTAGTTAGGGTGAGCAGGCAGCATGTCAGCAGAAAAGTATGGAAAGGTGACAAGGAGCCAGATGACGGAGATGTGCCAGGCTAGGGGACTGGTGTATGGAAACCTGACTAAAGCAGACCTGATTGCAGCCTTGGTTACAGCTGCATCAGAAAACAGCAGCCTGGAGGACAATCAGACTGAGAGTGGAGATACAATATCCTCGGAGAATGGACAGCTCAACCTTTCTGCAGTGGACTTAAAAATCCAGCTGGAGCTAAAGAGACTTGAGTTGGAGGCCAGGCATATGGAACTAGAAGCAGCCGAGAGAATGAGGAGCCTAGAAGCTGAAGAAAATGAACAGCAGAGGAGGCATGAGAGGGAAATGTTGACTCTTCACCAGAGTCATGGAGGTAATGGGGAAGGGAGTAACTGGACCCCAGAAGCACAAAAGATCAGTAAATTTCTTCCACATTTTAAAGAGGGGAATAATTTTGATAGCTTCATTCATATGTTTGTGCGGGTATGTAAACAGTATGAAGTTGACCAAGGGTTCTGGGTACAGTTCTTGACCCCTTACTCCATGGTAAAGTTGTAACCTCTTTAGCAAAAATGCATGACACTGACTGTTTTGATTATACTGCTGTAAAAAGACATCTGTTAGAATGTTTTAAGCTAACACCTGAAATGTATGGGAAAAAGTTTTGTGAGCATAGATGCAAGGCAGATGAAAATGTATGTGAATGTGTTGTTGAACTGAGCACTTATTTTCATAGCTGGGTGAGTGGATGTCAGGTCACCACTTTTGAAGGGCTGGCAGACCTTTTGGTAAGGGAACAAGCCCTTAGCACTTTGCCTGAGGACATGAGGCCAGTGTGCTACTTCAGAGGAGTTGGGGAAGAAGGGAGACCTATACCTAGCAAGCAGGGCAGCCCTGCACAGGAAAGGGACCCCAGTACTGCTCATGGGACTAAAGGAACTCATGGTGGGCAGCACAGACTGCCCCAACAGAATCTGCCAGTAGCAGGGGAAGCCACTAGTCCAGGTATATGTCCAGAAGCTAGGGTTAAATTTTTGAATGCAACCAGTGGGGCCATGTGGCATACAGATGTCCACGGAGGCAAGGTGGGGAACCAAAAGTGAGGGAGCCAGTAAGTGGTAAAGACAAAATGCCAGTAGTAGGTTGTCTTGAGACAACAGGGGTATGGAACTACCATCCTGCAGATGTCCTGAGAGGGAAGGATTTGGATGAGGCAGTACTATGTACTTATGCAGTTACATTCAGTGAGTCTAGGAGACAAGCATGTAAGTCTGGTAGCCTGGGGGAGACCCAGACAGATTGCATACTTGCAGCCAGGACTACCAAGATGGTTACTTCAGGGAGTGAGCTACGCTGTAGCAGTGAGAATGAATGCGAGCCACAGCTGCTTGTGGGTACTGATGATCCTTTGGACAGGGTTACTGCAAAGGTAGAGGTGTGTAGTAGTACCCAGGCTGACAGTGAGACACCGCTGGCAGAGGATGCCAGACTTCCTGTGGAAGGGGAGCTGGGAAGGGTTACAGGGAATGACTTGAGACAGGCTTAGCTCTCAGACCCTACAGTGCAAGGCCTGAGGCAGGTAGCTAGGGAGGCATCTGATTCTCAAGGGAAGGGGGAATCTGTATACTGGAACGAAGGGTTACTGTACAGAGAGTGGACCCCTGAGGGAGGGCTAGAAGGTGAGAGAGTACAGCATTTGGTAGTGCCTCGAGCTTACCGTCTGGCGCTTCTAGCCATAGCCCATGATATTCCCTTTGCAGGTCATGTGGGCATAAAACATACAAAGAGGCATATTATGCAAAACTTCTATTGGCCTGGAATTTCCAGAGATGTAACAGGGTACTGCAGGACTTGTGAGCAGTGCCAAAAGGTAGGCAAGGCAGAGACAAGGTGAGAGCTCCTTTGATGCCTTTGCCTGTGATTGAGGAGCCATTTCAGAGGTTAGCTATGGATGTTGTGGGTCCTCTGAGTACCCCAAGTTCCACAGGGAAAAAGTATATCCTAGTGATTGTAGATTATGCTACACGATACCCTGAGGCAGTGGCTTTGTCCTCCATTGAGGCCGAGAAGGTGGCAAATGCCTTGCTAGAGATTTTCAGCAGGGTAGGTTTCCCAAAGGAAATACTGTCTGACAGAGGTGCCAGTTTTATGTCAGACCTGCTGGCATGTCTGTGGAAGTCCTGTGGGGTGAAGCACATGAAGACCACCCCCTACCATCCCCAGACTAATGGTTTTGTTGAGAAGTTAAACTCTACAATCAAGTCTATGTTACAGGCATTTGCAGATCAGTTTAAGAGGGAGTGGGACAAGTATTTGCCCCATCTGTTTTTTGCTTACAGAGAGGTTCCCCAGGAATCCACATGTTTTTCACCCTATGAGTTGCTGTATTGGCATAGGGTGAGGGGACCTCTAGATTTAATTTGAGATGAGTGGGAAAGTGAGTGTGAATCTCACAAGGAGTCTGTTGTGGCAAATGTCCTGAACCTCAGGACAAGGCTCAGGGAACCCATGGGCCTGGCCCAGGAGAACCTGACAGACGCCCAACAACAGAAGAAGGTGTGGTATGACAGGAATGCTCGAGCTAGAGAGTATGCTGTAGGGCAGCAGGTGATGGTTCTCATTCCTGTCAGACACAGCAAGTTGCAGGCAGCTTGGGAGGGACCCTACAAGGTGTTAAGAAAGGTAAGTGATGTTAGCTAAATAGTGGAAGTGCTAGGCAGATGGCAGGAACACAAATTGTACCATGTTAACATGATGAAACCTTACCATGGTAGGGAGGCCCTTGTGCTGAGCATTTGCAGTGGATTGCAGGACGAGTCTGAGGGAGGTCTGGGGATTGATCTCCTCAGTGAGGCTTGGGCTGACACCTCGGTGGAAGGGGTAGCAATGTCCCAGCAGCTATCTCCTACCCAGGTTCGAGAAATCCAAGCAGTGTTGCAGGAATTTGGGGACGTGTTCACTGGGAAACCAGGGAGCACCCACCTGGTGCAGCACCAGGTGCTACAGGACCCCAAAGGCCTATCAGGCAGGCACCTTATAGGGTGACTGAGAGAGTCAAACAGACTCTGAGGGAGGAGGTACAGGAGATGTTGGGACTAGGGGTGATTCAAGAGTCCAACAGTCCCTGGGCCTCACCAGTGGTGTTGGTGCCAAAGAAGGATGGCAGCAATATGTTCTGTGTGGATTACAGCAAATTAAATAGTCACACAGAATCGGATGCTTACCCCATGCCTAGGACAGATGAGGCCCTAGAGCAGCTGGGTGGGGCTAAGTATCTTACAACCATTGATCTTACCAAGGGTTACTGGCAGGTGCCCTTGACTCCCAGTGCTAGAGAGAAGTCAGCCTTTGTGACTCCTTTTGGCTTGTATGAGTTCACAAAGATGCCCTTTGGGATGAAGAATGCCCCAGCGACTTTCCAGAGCTTGGTAGATTATATCTTAGCAGAAGCAGGAGGGTTTGCCCTCGCTTACATGAATGATATTGCTATCTACAGCCATTCCTGGCAAGAGCACCTTCAGCATGTCAGGGGGGTGCTGGGCAGACTACAGAGGACAGGGTTGACCATTAAGTCAAGCAAATGTCAGGTGGGTATGGCAGAGGTCTCCTACCTAGGACATAAAGTGGGGAGTGGTAAGATAAAGCCAGAGCCTGCCAAAGTGGAAGATATTCAGGCATGGCTTGCATCTGTTACCAAAAAGCAGGTGTGGGTATTCTTGGAGACAGCAGGGTATTACAGAAAGTTCATTCCCAATTATAGTACCATAGCTGCTCCCCTTATAGACCTGACAAGGAAGAACAAGCCAGATAAGGTAGTGCGGACCCCAGCATGTGAGCAGGCATTTCAGAAGCTTAAGGAAGCTTTAGGAGGACCCATCTGTGTTAGCCAGTCCAGACTATAGCATGGGTGGGGGCTGTACTTAGCCAGATTTCTTCAGAGGTTGAAGAGCACCCAGTGGTTTATCTCAGTCATAGGCTCCAAACCAGGGAGGAATGCTATGCAGCGGTAGAAAAGGAATGTCTAGCCATAGTGTGGGCACTACAAAAACATCAGCCTCATCTGTATAGAAGAAAATTCACTGTAATTACAGATCACAACCCCCTAACATGGTTAAACAGAGCCAGTCAGCAAAATGCCAAGTTGCTAAGATGAAGTTTGGGGTTGCAAACATATGATATATCAGTGCAGCACCACAGTGGGTGTAGCAATGGCAATGCAGATGGGCTCTCAAGACAGGGAATGGGGTGAGGTACACCCAGATAGACCTGACACTCTCAAGCGATGTTTCTCAAGGGGCACTTGAAAAACTTGCTTGAGTTCCCCGGGGGGGGGGGGATGTGACGATTGGGGAGAGATGGACTAAGGCTGCCTGCCTAGTCAAACAGAATTTAATACATAATTCTATCATTTGTATAAATAAATGTAAAATACAGGCATGTGTTTTTAAATGAAAGAAAAACACTGTAAAATGTGAACTTCAAGATTGTTACAACATTGCCCCCTTGCTGTAAAGAAAAACTAAGTCAAGCCTTTCAAATGTGTCTTTTGAAATTGAAATGATTTTATGACATTCTTTGATCTTTAAGGTTGGTTCCGGTCAGGCTGGCTGAAGACATTCTGTCTATTGTGTTAACTAAGGACTAATTGCTAGAGTGTATATGTGAAATGCCTTTTAGTGTTGTATTCTTCTGTGCAGGTGTTAGCTTGCTAAATAATGTAAATGGAGTTTCTATTAGCCTGGGAACTCAGAGCAGGTGTCTAGATGATGCAATATGAATACTGGGTCAAAAATGATGTAATCTGGGGAGGACCCAGAGACATGTTTGTTGGTAATGTTTAAATACTATTTCTCACAAGAGACCAAGGAGCATTTTGATCTTGATATCCAACTTACCAGCACTCTGCTTATGCTCACATGTAAGTTTTTAGCACTGTGATTTACTGTAGGAATAGTTAAAGCTAGTAAAGATTAATTCGATATTTTTTCTTTGAAATCAGACCTGTCCTACTGTATTATTTTAAGTTTCTGTGTGCACTTAAGGGAAATTGTACTTTACTGTGTGTATTAGTTATAATTTTCTCTTCTATGAGACAACCTCTCTGGTGTTAGTGGTGAGGATTGAGGCTCCTTGATTGCTGGGCCAGGGCACGGTCGTCACACTATGCAACACAAATTATGTCCAAAGTGGTTTGCCTATACAATTCTTACCCTGATAGGCACCATGCAGAGTCTGTGCTGCTATGCACAACTCCATTCTTGAGTGAGTTTGAGGTGGAAACATCCAGATTGTTTGTGGGAAGTGGGAGGAACCCAACAGAGATACAGGGATAACATACAAATTTCTGACAGGCATTAGCCAAAGGTCAGGATGAATATTGTACCCTGTGCATGGGAGAAGGAGACCTTAACTATTGTGACAACCTGTGTGCTTGAAAATGTATACGGCTCTGAAAATAGTTCCTGTTTTTGTTGTTTATGATTTTTTTTAATTATGATCTGTAAAGATTGTGTTTGCATAAAAAAGGGAGAACAAAGTCTCTGGGCACTTAGCATGCATAATCGGGAAAAATGAAGAAAGAAAGCAAGCAAAGCACAGGATACGTGGTTAATATCTGAAAAAGGGAGTGAGTAAGACTGGGAATGTCAGGGATACTTATTTAACTCTGAAATTCCAGCTTAGTTAGGTGAAATTACAGGAATTATACATTTTACCAGTAATTTCCAAAGTGTAGTTTCCAATGATGACTGTAATTGCATTATAATTTTTAGTTCATAAACAATAAGAAAAACAGAATGTTGGTATAGAAAAAGCAAACTAACAGTTTTGGATTTAAGAAAAAGTGCAAGATATGGTGAATGACTTGTGCTTTAAAATGAGAAAATGTTAAGAAGAAAGAAGTTAAAAAAGCAGAAACACAACATTATAGAAAAAAGATAAAAACAATAACAAAGGACTTCTAAGATCCAATAATTCAGGATCAGGCTAGGAAAAAAAATAATGCAACAGAAAAGGTAAATTTTTCTGGTATTATAGTGTTTAAGGTGAAGACAATGCTATTAGTGAAATTTATCACTGTGGCTAATTGTACTCATAGGATCATAGGAAGTTACTAGGCAGTTGGCCCTGAGACCCTTACAAGCCTAGCCAAGAATTTAGCCCATGTTCTGACAAGTCAGCACCTGATGCCCCTGTCCAGCAGGGACACAAGTGGAATCCCAGGGGCGTATTTTCTGTTCCCCATCCAGTTATCCAGGTTGTGCTCCAAAAGGGTTAATGAGGTACTCTGCTTGACATGAAGAGGGAGTCTATTCCACAGCAGGGGGGGCTCTGGGACACAAATCTGTCCCACCAAGAAGCCCTATTGATGTCACAGACCATGTTGAGGTAATGCATGTGGGTTACACAAGTGGAGCTTGACTTGCAGATGTGCAGCAATCCCATCAAGGTGGGGTCTGAGATTGCTTTGCATGCCAGACAGAGATCACCTCTGAGGAGTCTGTATGAGACTGAGTAGAGGGACAGGGCTTTTAGCCTATCTGTGTAGGGAAGATACTTGAGGCCCTGGATTCTCCTGGTGAGGAATCTCTGTGGTCGCTCCAGCTGCTGCATGTGCTTTGTGAGGTACATGCCGAAAGGGGCATTGTACTCAATAAAGGATCTTATAAGGGAAGAATACAGGGATGTTATGACCTCCTTGTCCCTGGATTAGATACCCTTCCTAATGAGGTGGGCCATGTAGAAAGCTTAACATATAATGGAAGCAATATGGTGGTCAAAAGTCAGTTTGCAATCAACCTGGGTACCCAAGTCCCTCACGACTGATTGCATGTTTAGGACCTTATTATTAATGGGATAATTTGCGGGGATGTTACTCTCCCCAAAGGGGATGATGATGCATTTTTTGGCATTCAGTTTGAGGCCATGTTTCTGGCACCAGTTATTTGTTTATGTGAGACCCTCTTGTAGGATGTCCACATCACTAGGGGAACTGATGACAGTGCCCAGCTTGCAGTCATCTGCAAACTTGGGTCAGCCATAACACTTGGTCAGCCATAGCCCACTGGTTTTGGCCTGCACCTCAGAAAAGTAAATCCCAAACAACAGAGGCCCCAAGACCAATCCCTGGCGTACACTGCTCATTACGGGTCTAATGCTTAAGGTGGCTTCCCCTATTTTGACTAGGTGTTTTCTATCAGTAAGCCAGTTTGCTACTCATCTGGTAACATACAGATTGATGCCTAGTTGAAAGAATTTATCTATTATACTCAAGTGGGGAATAGTATCGAAGGCTTTGGCCAGGTCGAGGTGGGTAGTGTGCACCATCTTCCCCTTATTCATGGTTTTGGTGACGGTCTCAAAGAAGTCGACCCGATTTAACAGACATGACCTCCCCTTGATGAAACCAAACTGTGGGAATGAGTTTTTGGAGTTTGACAATATCCTTCTTAATGAGGTCCATAATAATCCATTCCATGACCTTGCAGATGGGTCTATAATTTCCTGGATCAGTGGATGCTTCACCTTTGTGTAAAGCGATGACAGTGGCTGTCCTCCACTTGGCTGGGATGAAGCTGGTCCTCAGGCTTTGGTTGAATAGGGTGCCTAATGGTACTGCAAGTTCCTGCTTGAGTTCATGTAGGATGCAGCCTGGGATGTTATCAGGTCCCACGGAGGCTATGGGGGGTATATTTCCATAAGAACAAAATACCTGATTAAGATGAGAGAAAAAAAATATAAGAAATGGAAGAGAGGTCGAACTACAACTTTGAGAACTGAAATAAACAAGCTGGACAAACAGATTAACACAGTGTTAGACAAGATCAAGAAAATTTTGAAGAATATTTATATAAAGATATTGAGCATAATAGGAAACCATTTTATAGATACATAAGATATGGAAGGAGAAAAGTTACACAAATTGATAAACTGTGTGCAGATTCTAAAATTTATTCTCAGACACAACAGATTATAGATATATTTACAACATCTTATGCAAAACAGTTTGGCTTCACAAAAGGGGTGGTAAGTTGTCCTAGTGACATCCAGGTAACCCCACATACTGGAATCAAATTAGATTGTATTGAAAAAGAACTGTGCAAACTGGATCCAAACAAAGCACAGAGAGGAGACGGAATAAGTTACAATGTCCTGAGAACACTTCAGCAAGAACTTACACTACCATTATATCTATTATTCACTTGGTCATATAAATATGGGAAGATTCCTCAAGATTGGAGACATGCACTTATTAAACCTGTCTTTAAGGGAAGGGGGAGAAGGGCAGACCCATAATCATATAGACCCTTAAGTCTACTTTCATGTTGTGGAAAAATAATGGAGAAGGTAATACTGGATAAGTTATTATCAGAACTGTATAGGTTGGGACTTGAAACCATATATCAGCATGCATATGTTGAAAATAGATCTATTGCCACCTGTAACATAATATTCTATAACAATATAATAACAGCTATGAATGAAAAATTGTCCTGTGATGTGATTTATATAGATTTAACTTCAGTATTTGACAGGGTCATACACAAAACACTGATCAATAAATTAGTACAACTAGGCATTGATGTACTGTTGATAAGATGGATAGCTGCATGGCTTACAAATAGGACATGGCAAGTGTCACACACCAAATGGACAGATGAAATCCTTGTTACAGTCAAGGTGTCCCACAGGGCTCTGCCTAGGCCCTTACTTGTTTAGATTGTATCTTTCAGACCTTACTTTTTCATCTGAGGTGTTCTATAGTCTATATGCTGATGACCTGAAATTGGGTAAACTGATTACAAGTGTTACAGATAAGGCATGTCTGCAAAATAATTTGACTAAATTGACTATTTGGGCACAGGAGAATAATATGTTGACAAATACATCAAAAACTAAGCATATCAGATTTGGGAGACATAAACTGAAAGGTGAATATTTAATACAGCAAACAGTGATTGAGACTGTAGACTCATTTAAGGACCTGGGTATATGGGTAGATTCAGCTATGAGTTTTTCTAATCATATCAACCAATTGGTTAATGATAGTTATAGAACTATAGGTTGTATAAAAAGATTTATAAAGTCTAAGAAATCAAAAATAATGAATTGATTGTTAGCTACATTAGACCCAAACTTGAGTATGGAATACCAATATGGAAACCCTATAGGAAAACAAGCATGAATAAACTGGAAAGAGTACAGCGGAAATATACCAAGAGCATCCATGGATGTGAAAATCTAAGTTATTATGGAAGACTAAAATATCTGAACTTGTACAGTATCTCTTACAGATATTTAAGAGAAGATCTTATTCAGGTATATAGGGCATTTAGGGGCAACATCCTCTGGGAATGTTTGGGGTTATCAAAAAGTACTAGAGAATCATCAGATAACCTATGTAGAAGATTCTATAGGAATGAGAAGTGTACTAATTGGTTCTCTGACAGAGTAGCTGATGCTTGGAATAGACTACCAAATTACATTAAAGCAAGTACTAGTTTAGATATTTTAAGAACAGCCTGAACATTTATTATGGGAACAAGTGTTTTGGTATATTGGCAAGCTAGAAGGGCGTTAATGCCTGTGCTTGAAACATTTGTATGTATGTATGTATATACATTTGTAATCCAGGTGTCCTACGTCTGATTAGAGGTTGAGATATCTATTAGAGTGGTACAGGAGAAGGGATTATGAGGTTTTGTCCATTCACATCTCTGTTTAGTGATAAGGATGGGCTGACATATTGAAGTGGCTCCATTATCTAGTCTCAGAGGAGACGAGAGCTCAGAATTGCCACCAGGGCTACAACTGCACACTGAGAAGGCCAGGCATATAGGTGGGCTTCAGAGATGTTGCTGTTTTTGGTGATAGTGTCACTCCTAAACCCAGAGCTCATTACAATGTAGTGACTTATAGAGAGTGACAGTGTGTGTCAGGGTGTAGGGAATCTAACATATAACTGTGTCTCTCAGGCTTGCTCCTTCCCATGTAAGCTCTGTATTCACCACCTACTAGGGCACAAGGCTATAGATCACAGCCGAAGAAGTTATTTCTGGCAGAACTTGCTACTATACCAACTCAAGAAAACGGCATTGTCACATACGTTACACCACTAGATAGTTAAATTGGTGTAAAAAATATGCAGACTCAATTCAACAGCCGAAATATTATAAAACATAATACAGCAGATGCTGCAAGAGGTCACATATGTTACAAACTAAAGTTATGTTCTCATGATTTATGGAATAGTAAACCAAGACTGTGATACCATCATACAAACTAAACTTGAAAAGTTGCTCTACAGTGGGCAAATCTTAAACAAGTCACTTTGTGGACTAGAGACTTCCACTCCAGAATTTTATGGGCTTATCTGTTAAAGTAAAGTAATGTCTTCTGATTCCAGATAGCAAAAACATTAAAGTACGTGATTCAAATTACTTAAAGAAGTCAAAAGGTTATTAAGAATGGCAACTTACACCTTGCCTTTTATTAGAAATTTTGCCATGATAACAATTATTAACAGAATTGCTTAAAAACAGTATTTTTTTCACACAAATATTTGCAGTCTTAGATAGGATACATGATAGTTTCAGTGCATAAATCATAATGACCCACTTTATTTTAGAATATTCTATTCACCTAAATTGATGAAGTTCTGAAGGACTAAATGCTATATTATAAAACACAAAATAGAACAAACAAGATTATTGCTCATGACACTGTTTCTGTTTCTTTTTGGGATTACATTGTAAAAATTCAGTATTTGGACTCTTTTGTTTCTGGAGCAACCTAATATTTGATTGTATTTGGCATTCAGGTTAGAACACATTCATCATAACTTGTATTTTCCAAGATTTATTACTTGAAAACTTTCATTTTGTTTTATTTTGTGTTTTTTTACTTAGAATCTCTTTTAATGCTGGTTATGTATTGATGCATTAAAATTATAACAGAATTGCATCAATGGCTAGAAACTACATTTCGCACTTCCTGGTATACTGTTTAGTATTTCATTTCATGAAAATGGAACTTACTTTTTAATAACTGTAAATCTGTGTCTCTACTTATGCTGCAGGCCCCTTAAAAGAAGTAGAGAAATGTATTCCCAGTTTGAAAAAAAAAGCATCATCAATCTTTTTGAGAAAGAATTCACCTTACTAAGAGAATAAAACAAATTTGAAATTATCTTCAATAATGTTAAGTGCAAATCACCTTTATGGATAGAAAGAAAAGATATAAGACTAGAACCACGACTTTCCTTAGTCAAATCAAAAACAAGAAATAAACATGCACATTGCAGATTAGCTATCTAGACATCCACCTGATGCGGAGCTTATCTTCCCTGTCCGCTTCTGAAAAAGAGTTTTATCTCAGTTAGACTTTTGCCATAAGCAAAGATAAATAACTGATGAGTTAACAGAAAAATATGTAAATGTGATAGCAGAATGTGGATGTGCAATTCAAAGAGCACCTATGGTGGTAGATGTAAAGGAAAAAACAATAATAAAAAAACTAAAGCATTTGCCTTACAAAAGGAATATATTTGGTTCCCTAATATACACAGGATGATGGAATGTATGCTGAAAAACAGTATATGACATTTTAGGGGTCTATATCAGATTGTTGAATGCTGACAACTTTGAAGCTTCAAACCTCGAACTTGAAAGTTTGAAGTCTAAAAACGTCAAATGTCAAAAATAATAACACTCAAAACCAGTGGTGGCTGGTGACTTCAAATCAAAGAGGGGCTGCAGGAGACAGGTGAATGGGTGGGGTCAATGGGAAGGGGTGTGGCCAAGAGGGGCTATGCTCAAAACCACAAAAACTGTAACTTTAATTAAATATGCTGCCCTAGTTGCCAAACCATCATTATGAGAGTCCAATCAAGACAAAATTAAGTGTAGAAGAAAAAAATATTTCAATGCATTGGCTGGATGACAGCTTACTTAATAGCTAGATGGAAACATAAAGGTTGTGAGGCATGAAAAAATAAATTACTTTTTAAATACATTACTGGAATGCCAGTCAAAATCAAGTATAAGAAAAACAAGCAGCACTCAACTCAAACCACTTCCCCTTGCACTGCAGTTCTAACTATAATTTATATTCAGCTTTATTAAAGTACCAAGTAACATGCTGAAAGTAGCAATCTCTGTTATACCCCCACTTGTAAAAATGTTTCTTATCCAAAAGAGACCTGCTGCCTGACAACTATCTACTTGTTTCATGGGAAAAACATGATCAAAGTAAAAAATGAAAAGGAAACAGGAAACAAGCTCAAGATACATTGCTTAAAGGATTACTGTACAGGTAATGGACCACACATGATAGAATGACATTCTGTTTGGTTTACAGGTAAAGCCTGCAAAGATGACTGCATGTCTCCAACAAATATAATGGGCAGGATTCACGAAGCCTCCGTGTAAGAGTTAGCAAGTCTTACACGGAGGCTGCAGTTAAACGGGGTGATGTCAGCATGCCATGCATATTCATGAGGGCATGCTGAATCACATCCTGGGCTAACACGGTCTGTGTAGCAAAGTAGGGGGCGTGTCCGCACGGCGAGTCCTGCAAAGGGACACGCCCCCAGAAGAATCACAGTCCCAAAAGGAAACTCCCACGAGCGAGTCCGCGGAAATACACCACACATGCCCCCACAGACTATAAACCCAACTGAAATGTAAAACGTAAAAATGAACAGTTTAATTTTTTTTTATAATTTCAAAAATGTTTGCCCGTAATTGTGCTCGTTTGCGCGGGTGTGCCCTTCGCTCAGCCACAGTTAGCAGTCATTGAAAAAGCATATAAGATCTAAATATGCAAATTAAGCCAAGTAGCAATAGAGTAGCAGTAGAGACGTCGGACAAAGAGGAGGTAGTCACGGTTCGAGCCCCAACAACATCATTTTTCATTTTTAGTGAAATAAGCACGAAACAATCCCCTGACATATATGTATATATATATATATATATATATATATATATATATATATATATATATATATATATATATAACTATAATTTAAGTAAAATGTAATGAAATGGGCCATGTTTTTATGAAGAAATCTGACACAATAAAAAAAAAATATTTTATAAGTGCCCATAGCTGAGCAGCGCTCTAACAAGCTGAGTATGTTTGCCCGTAGGTGACCAGTGGTTTAACAGGTATAATATGAGTGCCCGGAGTTGAGCAGCGCTTTAACACGCTGAAACTGTGTGCCCATAGTTGTGCAGCATTTCTCATAGTGTAATATGCATGCTCATAGCCAAATAACGCGTTAAACAGCCTAACCCGTTTGCGCAGAGCTGCGCAGCGCACCAACCGGCTTACCGGCGGGCAACGTTGAGCAACCTGTATCAAAGCCGCCTTTAAACAGACACACCTCCTAGCCTGTCTAGACAGTAGTAAAATAAAAAAAAGCAATACCCAGGCTCGAACCCAGGATACTGTGCATCATAGTCAAAGTACTGAACCACTAAGCCATGACAGCTGTACTGAAAAATGCAGTATTAGCATATATATAGGAATGAATGGAAATAGAAGAATGACAAAGCAGGTTTTGTAAGCTGATACAATTCCAAAATGGCCAATCACAGATAAGTGTGGGAAAAACGGCATATATAAGCCCCATAGGCAGGAATACACAGCATAACTGATTGTGGAACCTATTTGCAGTCAGGATGGCAGGTGTAGGAGAGGGTAGTCACTTCCGAGCACAGAGGTGGGGTGTTAAGGAGTCCAAATACATGGTTTGGCTCCTAGACCACGATCATGAGGCTCAACTCATGCAGGGCCAGGTTCTGTGGGGAGCGTACAAGGCAGAGGCGTGGAACCGTTGGCACATGATCTCACCATTGCCACAGGTATACCAAGGACTGGTGAACAGGTCCGTCAACACCATGCGGACCTGAAGAGATGAAAGCAGGACCAACTGAGCCGTTGGATCCAGGAGGCCCGGCAAATGCCCAACGCCCCACTACTGACTAAGTATCCATGTAATTATGTATGTAAGGAATTACCCTAGCTGATATTATGGAGATGTATGTTCCAATATTACTTCATTTATATTACAGCTGCAGGTGTGCGTTCTGCGAATCGGTGAGCCTATGGTGATAAGCTGGAGCGGTTGCGCCACCAGGCAGGTTAGTAATTATTTTTCTGTAATTGTTATACAATATAAGTGAGACAGCTTGTAAAAGAGTTCAGTGTAGTTACATATTAATAAAGTTCAAATAACACTAGAAGAAAGATTCTGCTAGTACTGTATGATTAGATAAGTGATGCAGCCTGTAATCCAGAAATAAAAATTAAACAAGTCTGAAATAGAGATTTCCCACCTGTATTGTAATATCAGATAACCTGCTGCAGCCTGAAAATTAGTGGTAAACAAGCTAAAGACAATAGACATGTGTCAAATACATCCCCTTTGAAAGTCTGCCATATGAAACAAGTGAGTCTGTAGGAAAGGATTGTTGTAACCAAGTATGACATGTTAATAATGCCTAGAATAAAGTACCATCTTGAATTGTAAAAATAAAACAAGTGAGAGTGTGAGAAAGAGGTATGACTCGACCAAGAAAGCTGTTATAACTTCTGAATAAAGTATACTGCAGTCAGTACATAATGAAATGAATGAGACAGCCACAACCAAACAGTGAAATGTTTGAAATAAAGTACTGAAGCTGGAATGTGTCTGTCCCACAATTTGGATATGTTGCTGTAGCCTTGCAATATGGAGATAGTATGATTGTATGAAATAATGAACATCCGCAGTTGTCTAGAGCCATATAAATCAAATGTAGCAGGATGCTGTACCTGAACACAGCCAGATATGAACGTGTATGAATAAAAATGCAATGTATATTAATGTAGCAGTAACAGTCCCATCACCAACATTCCTAAGGTTACATATAGGAAACTGTACTAAGACCTGTAGGGTATATATATCTGCAGCTACTAGAGATGTACAGCATATGTATAGGTAGTTGAAGTTGTTAATGAAATATTTCTTCACCCTACCCTATATTCACAAATAATGCCATTCCACAACAAACTGGGTATGTGTATTCACAATTAATTCCTATGGACATTTGTCCTGTTGGTTCAAACATATTTGCACGTATGTTGCTGCATGTGCCCTGTTCACATATCCAAACCTGATGGCCTGTTGCCATCAATCAACCCTGCATGCTGTTGGATTGTGTACTGTTGTTCAAAATATGCATGTGTTATGCTTGCTGTTCAATGTTTGGAATTCATGGGTGTTTGGTTAATGGGAATACTGATGCATGCTGTTACAATTAATTTTGAATGGTATTGTTTGTTACTAACCCAAAATGTCATAAAATATTGCTAAACATAGGACAACAGGGAAGGAGGGTTCCAGCGGACCCACCTCTCCCACCTCAGCTGGTGAGTGCACCTGGCACTAGTGCGCAGGCCGGAACCTCCTCCGGTGGCCCTGTGCCACCTTTGGGTGGAAGCACTGCAGGGGATGGGGCTCGTCCCCCCTCTGCAAGCGTGGCCGGAGGAGACCGTCTACTCACCCTCCAAAGTGTCTGGTCTGTGGTGCATAGCGAGATCAGGCATTCTGTGCTTGAACCCCTACGCCAGCTTGAGGCTCGGTGGTGCAACTCACAGGTGTGCCTGCTGCCAGTCCTACACAGCCCCCAGCACAGCCCCGTCCTGGGCTGTGAAGGCACAGTGGCAACTGCCCATGGGTGGGGATCTCAGTTCCACTGTTGCCATCTGTGGGCTCATGGGCTCGCGATATCCAAACATCTGTCCCCGTCAATTTTGTTTCCCCCCCACATGTGTCATACTCCGCCCCTGTATGCATCTTGTTTGTCTTGCCTGTTAACCTCCCCTACCTACCTCCCCAAATATACCTACCTCCTGTACCTCACATTCCACTCTCACCTGAAAAAAAAAATAAAAAAAAGGCACTCTGTTCCCGCAAAAAAATTACGCCCCATACATAGCTGCCGATTTTGCAGACATTTCTGCTGGAGATGTGAACTGGTAATTACAATTGGCTGTACAACATATTTTGTTGTCCTCATCCCTCTCTCAGGGGTGGGAGGTTTCAAATTTCACACCAAATTACAGACATATGCACAGCTGTTGCTGATAAAGAAATGGGCAGCTATGGGCCTTTCCTACATCCTTCCTGCAAATCCCAAGCTTGTTTCCCTACTGTCCTACCCTCTTTGTGCCCCCTTTTTCACCACTTTCCTATCTCCCCATTTTCTTTTCTTTCAAAGAAATTAGCGCAGGTGTGCGTGAGAGTAAGCACTTTTAAGCAGTTGTAAGCGGGTGTGCGCTTCTGTGCGCTTAGCTAAGCATGTGTGCATGAAACTAAGCGACGGTGCGCATGCGTGAGCTCCGCGCAAACCAGCGCTAATCCACTTACAACTGCTTAAAAGTGCCTTAGTCACTCTGAATGACAAGGCCTGTAGTCTGCTCAGCAGCAAAATAAAATTCATCTGTCAGTCTCAAACCCAGGACCTTGGAAACACTAGTCTGCATGACTTACCACTAAGCCATGACTGATATACAAGAACTTTGTGCTGAAAGCAATATATCATGAAATAGTAGGACTGAATGTAAAGGGAATATAGGAAGGCTATTACACAAAGCTTTTCATGTATCTTTACTGGCAATTCTTGTGGATTTGTATAACATTAGTGTGAGAAGAGAAACAGCCATGCTAGTCGGTAGCCAGTAGGTAATAATGTGACAGTAGCACCTTGCAAACCACACACACTATCAGAGCAGGATAAACACTGCCATATTTGAATAGGTAAGAGGCCAGACCTCACAACTGTGACTGATTTACAGGGATGTCCCTGATTTGAAAACAAATGTTAACTGCGCCCCACTGATTCCCTGTGAAATGTACTAACAGTAGGCAGAAAGGTGTTTTATCCCACGTAATAGTAACTGTCAATTACTGAAAGTATGCACTACTTGCATGTCAGAAATGGTGTAGTAATACATATGCTCAAAGTACCCCACAGTCACAACTGCAGAATATCTGAAATATATCACGGGTGTATCCCACTGATATGTACCATTCCCTGAGGCTGATAAAAGATACACCTGAGAGTATCTGAGGCCTGCAAGTGTCACAAACTCACAGGCATATCATTCTGTCTGCTGTCACACACTCTGTGAATAGCTGTAGAATAGCTTCCACAAGCACACCCACATGTAGGTGTACAACCCATAAATATCAAAGGATGTATCCAACTAATAAAATAAGGACAGTATAGCAGTTTACAAGCGCTGCATGTGCCTGCTATCCATAACTGTTAGTACAAAGTACAAGGCCCCACTACTGCTCAGCAGCAAAATAAAATACCCTTGTAGGTGTCAAGCCCCACACCTTGGCCAGACCAGACTGCATGCAGTACCACCAAACCACAACAAACATATAAGGAATTGCTGCTGAAAGAAATATAGCAAGCATTACAAGGAGTGAATGTAAATGGAAAATAGGAAAGCCATAGCAACACATTCCAGTAAAGACACCTAACAGGCATTCAAGGAGTGAATGTAAAGGCCAAATAGTGAAGCCATAGCAACAAATTGCAAGAGCCACTGCTGTATACCAGTTACTCCACAAGTCCCACAGGAAAGCACATACTCCCATTTAAACAATATTAGTATTATTAGGTGTCAGTTAACATACACACTGAGAAGAATAAACTGGAGGAAGCAATAGTCAGGTTTCAGTACAACATGCATTTCAGTGCCTACAACACAGCCTGAAATATGAGAGACATACCAACTTTTACACTCACAGAACAGTGTCCACAGCATACCAGCATGGTCCCCACCTTGAAAATCTGAAAGGGCTACACCTACCTAACCTAACATTTTATAGCACTGTCCTGAAATCACAGTGAGAACTGCAATTACCACACAGCAGGCTGCATGCAATTAGTAAATGCTGGCTAACAATTGGTGCAAAGGCCATCACATGCACATGTGCATATACCTACAAAAGCAGGCTGTACTCCCAGTCCACACATGCAATACTTTCATTGCAACATCTGGAGGGAGAGACAGAGAGAGAGAGAGAGAGAAAAAAAATAAAACAGAAAAATGGAAAAACAGAAAAACAGAAAAAGAGACACAGAGAGAGCAACCAAAAAAAAAAAAAACAATAAAAAACAGCAAGCTAACCAGCAGCAGGCCACCAAGCAGCAAGCCATCACAAACAGCAGTGACAAACAAAGGTAATGTAAACTAATAATCTAATAGTCTACATACTGTAAACCCTCCATATGTGTTAGCAGTCTGTATCTATATATATATGAAGATGTGCATAGGGCAGGGGACATACTGCAACTGTTAGTGAAGGCTGGACATACATATGTATGTGAAGGTTGCTATGTGCACATATCAATGTAGGTTGTAGTGCAACGTACAATGTAGGTTGTACAGTAATGGATGTTTAGCAGCATGTTAGTGTGTGTATTCGTATGTGTAAATAAAAAGGTATATATATATATATATATATATATATATATATATATATATATATAATATACATATATATATATATATATATATATATATATATTATAGGTATATGTATGTATATTTATATATGTATATATATATAATATGCATATATGTATACATAGATAGAGAGGGATGTATAAATAGATAGACATATATAGATAGATAGATAGAATATGTATATACATATATATGTGATAGACACATACATATATAGATATATATAGATACATACACATATACAGACAGATATGAATGTCTACAGATATGTATGTATATGAATATCTCTCTCTCTCTCTCTCTCTCTCTCTATATATATATATATATATATATATATATACTGAGAGAGACACATGTGTGCTGATGTATTGCAACAGGTGCCTGGTGACAAAGGCATGGACTGAACACCAGTGTGGATACTGGAGTACCATACCCCATTCCAAAACACACCACTAACCACCACATATGTGGTTGCCTGCCTACTACTGGATGTGTCAGGTGGGAACATGGGAAACAAGTGTACAATAGCCTCCCCTTTGATATTCACAGTGGCACACTAGTCTTGTAATACCTGTACATGGTACGTGTCAGCAGAAATGGTGTGTCAGCTAGGGAAATGTAGGTCACTGTACCCCTCTACACCTCACAATGTCCTACACGGTATGTACCTCCCATGACAACTACAGAAAGGGAGAAGGACACAGTCATACCTAACAAACAGTGATAATGCCCTCACACACATTACCTATGCAGAGTGACTGACAAAACCACAGATAGAGTGCCTTTCATACTACCTACACAGAGGTTACCACTGCTGGATATACATAGTTAAGTCACACCCATAACAGTTGTCCAACAACCATGGTAACACCTCACAATATCCCCAGCCTAAATGACCTATGTCTGTCATCCTTGGCCCCGCAGTAAAGAGCACATGGTGGAGGTACAGGTTCCTACCCACAAATAAGCCAAACCCTGGAGTAAACCACCCAGCATTAAGAAGCAAGGCTCCCCATTAGTAGATGTCAGACATACCCCTGTTGAATGTTATGCAGATAGGTAATATGCCATATGAGTCACCCTGTGTAACTGTTTGACAGGAGCAAGTACAATCACATTACATGTGTCCCAAGGGGCAGGGTAGCATAACAGTATGCTGCTGTAGGCCCAGGGCCAATAGCATACTACCTACCTATGACACAATGCACACACACATGTACTCATTGCAATACCAACTATGTGAGGTGGAATGAGTGTGCCACTGACTGTGTGCAAGGTCTGTAATGGTGTGATTGCTCAGCATGACTTTGTGTCTGTCATGGTAGTGTGTGTCCTTGGTGTGAGGCCAGAGAAAGATGTGTCAGGTATTGGGATACAAACATACTACATTGCCATATGTTGTGCTGTGGTTCCCTGTATGTGACTGCGGTGTAGGTAAGGTTATGGCAACAAAGACTAGGGTGCATTACCAGTGAAATTTTTACAGTGCATTGCATGCATTGCATGGGTTGACAATGTTCCCCATACATTTCCTTGATACAAACCCCCAGTGTGAGGTTGTGCATTGGACTTCAAACAGTGTGCCGACTGCTGGAGTATACTAGTTAGTTGTATGGAGTGTGCCAGGCACTGTCACACAGTTGTTGGCTGAGCACTGATATGTGGTCATTTACATGTGTATCCCCCAATAGACAGACAGATGCTATATATGGCAGTTCAGTGATATCACTACAGTAGAGTATTATGTGTGCCATATCACTTGCTCACATATTTTTCTTTTCCTTCCAGGGTGATGGTGCACCAGAGCAACCCCACGTACTCTGCTGCAGAGGAAGAGGAGATACACCAGAGCCTGGTGCGGGATTTTGCCACACTCTTTTCCCACACCAGCCAGAACCAGCAGGAGAGGGCTGCACTGTGGCAAGACCTTGTCCGTCAGGTAAATGACATAGGCATGCATAACTGGACATATGAGCAGGTACGCCATCACTGTAGTGATTTAATTAGAAATGTCCATCAGTGTGCATCTGATATCCACAGGCAACAGCTTGCCACAGGTGGTGGGGTGGCTATACACCCCCCCTCACCAGACTGGAGGGGCTCCTCCTAAGTGTTGTGGCTCCAGCCCAACAACAACAACATCTGCACACATGTGTAATGATGGAGGCTGGAGCCACCCAGCATGTGGACTTGGAGCGTGCAGGTAACATGCCATATCTATAGTTGGCTGTTCACTACACTGGTAGTTTATGCATGTGTGAGGTGTGTACTGTGTTTGTAGCTGTTATCCTGGTAATTATTGTGCAAGAGTGATATTCTCAATATCAGCAGTAGACCTGTGAAAGCCAACTGTTGTACTACTGAACTGTATCATACTCACAGTATCAATGGCACAGTTGTGCCCACTGACAATAAATGTCTTATTTGTGCAGGTCCCTCTGGTGTAACAGCAAGGCAGCCAATTCATGCTGGTGAGTGTGTAATAACAATACCTTTAATACTAATGATAATAATAGTAATAATACCCTCAAACAGTATTGCTATGTGTTTGATTGCAGGTGTGTTTGTGTCTGTGTGTTTGTATCTCATGTACTGAGGAGTGTGCATGTGTGCATGTGCCCATGTGTGCATGTGCCCATGTGTGCGTGTGTGCATGTGCCCATGTGCGCATGTGAGCATGTGTGCATGTGTGCATGTGTGCATGTGCCCATGTGCCCATGTGTGCATGTGCCCATGTGTGCATGTGTGCATGTGTGCATGTGTGCATGTGCCCATGTGCCCATGTGTGCATGTGCCCATGTGTGCATGTGTGCATGTGCCCATGTGTGCATGTGCCCATGTGTGCATGTGTGCATGTGTGCATGTACCCGTGTGCATCTGTGGTAACATTGTGTACACATTGTAAACTGTGTTTCCTGTCTTCCTCTCACAGGTTTTGGTGTTGCTCTGGTGGTGTGCAGCAGTGAACCTGAATCCACTGCTGGGGATAGTGGTAATGATGATACCTGTGTAATGGCACAGGGAGGTGTGCCAGGGTCCGTTGTTGGTCAGCCAATCGACAGTACACAGCTGTCAACCCCATCAATGCACACAGTCATCCTGCCAATACATCCATTGTCACCAATGTCCCTAGGTGATGGACAGCATACAGTGGGCATTGACCAGGGTAATGTGGTATCAGTGGCACATGCATCCCCTCACAGCAGCCATGGCCAGAGTCCTGACATGGTACCACACAGGCAGATGTCCAGGGGTTCTCGTGGGAGCATCCATGGTCGTACTGCCCCTGTCAGACGTGCCCACAGAGGTCTTTCAACCTCAGCTATGTTCCGGGCTGTAATGCAGGCACAGTCATGTATGGAATGGTACACCAGACAGGGTCTGAGGGAGCTGAGAGCACATCGCACTGCTATGAATGACAGTATGCGTGACGTTGCGGCTGCCATCCGTAATTTCACCGAATTCATTGACAGACATTGGGGGGGGACATTAGATCTGTTCCACAATTACATGTCCATGAGCCAGGGCAATGCAGGATGGCTGAGGCGTCGACGTGGACGTATGCCAGCAACAGCAGCAGCTGGCAGTCGTCACGGACGACAACAAACCCGCAGCCGCTCCCATAGTGCCAGTACCAACCCCAGCAATGCTGGGTCTGTGCTGTCATCAGACTGCCCTAGGAGACCACGTGCACGTGGCTCTGGACAGTCCCAGCAGGGACATGTCCAGTCATCAACCAACTGCTTCTGATGACAGTACCCAGTCCGGCTTAGTACCTGATACTGTCCGTAGCACCCCTGCCAGGCACAGGTTCCATGTCCGTGGCCAGAGACAGTGATCTGTATGACCTGGCAGGTACAGTCTGTGGCTGTCCACAAACACCCGTATATGGCAGCCACGAGATGGAACTGTGTGCATGCATACACACATGCATAATGCTAACACCTAGGGCTAACACATACACGCACACACTGCATCAACATTGCCCCATCTTGTACTGTTGTCCCTCACTAACACACACACACACATACATGTCGATTGGTTGTATCAGTGGCAGACTCAGGCATACCAAGTACACACCCTGTGCATATGATGAAACTGTGCCACCTCCTGCAATCTGTAACATTGATGCAGGAACAGGTTAACATGGTGCTGATGCACAGGGTGACTACATAGAAGTGTAGTAATATTATTATGTTGTCAACAGTACAGTGTAATGATATCATTGTGGGTATATCCCAGCATGCCTGATGCATTAATAGTACGATTGTCATTGTATTGTTTGGTACACCCCTATTAATTACCATAGTGTAATGTCTGCACATCTTTGCATTCTGGTGGTAAGGCTGTAAACAGAAGGCCACCTACATAGGTAGCACAGGGGATAAGAAAATGGAAGTAATGATACTCAATGATGGACATGTAAACCGCAAGATGCATGCAGTCCAAACTCTACTCTGCATGGAGAATGTTGATATCTGTGCAGTAATAGACAACAGGTTCAACACTCCCAAGAGCACCCTAGCACTACCAGGTTACACCTCATACCATGCTTGACAGCCCCAAAACACAGAACTAACTATGACAGGAAGGTGAGTCTCATTAAATGTCAATGATACTGTGGTGGCAGGACAGGTAGCATACATCCTACTAAGTTGGGAACTGCTGATTGAGGGCTCAGTGTCTGTTATTCTAAATGTGTATTAGTCCTGGTTTAAGCACTTGGGCTTCAGGCCAGTTATTTTACATTACGAAGGTTCATGGTCTGCACTCTTGTGGGAGGAGAGGCTGGACTCTGCCCGTCTGAGCTGGGAATTTCTGGCTAAAGGCTTATAGTGCCTGCATATTTGAACTGTTTCTTACTGAAATTGGTACACCTTGTTTGCTGTAGCATAGACTAGATCCAGGCCTGCTGAATGTAGCTTTGTTTGTATGCTTGTTTGCTTGTTATTTCCCTGAAATACTAATTCCACCTGAAACGCAGCTTTACAGCACCTCTGTGGATCCCTAGTAAACATCTGCATTGCTTACTGTACGTATTTCCTTGTTTCACTTGACAGAATGTTACTGTTTGTCATTTTTGCATTTAAGTTACCTGTAACACATTGCATTTGAGTTGCCTGGCACTTGCTCACTAAAGCATTTATATATGCCAGCACTAACAAATTAAAAGCACTACACCCTCACAAACTCACCTTGAGTACCTTGTTCCCCATTGGCCCTTTTTGTTGTTAATTTTAAAGGAATTCCCAATACTATTCTAGCATGTCCAAAGGTCAGTTGTCAATCTCCTCTCCGGTCCAGCTGGTGAATCTGGGAATCCTGAGGCAATGTTACAACTGCCTCATGTACACAGACAACCCTCTCCTCCTCCCAACAAATTCCAACACATGTGAGAGATGCAACCATATAGCCAAACTGGAGGCTAAGCTCTCTCAACTCAGTACTGGCAAAACCTGTCAGGAGGAGAAGGAAACCACAGTCACTACAATTCCAGTCTCACATAGACCTACCACGACAGCAATCCAAACACATAAACACACGAAAACATATTCAGAGTCTCTAAATAAAATTCTGCCTAAGCAACAGTCACCTCCAAAGCAGACACACAAGCAACTGCTACCCCAGAACAGAACACGTGCAACACATAGCTCACAAAGCCAGTGTGTCGAACAGTCACAGCCCTTAAGGCTAAACAACACACCTGATACACTTGTAATAGGTGCCTCTATCGTCAGGCACACTGACGTCCCACTCACCAGGCTGAACAAGGGGAAGGTCACGGTGAGATGCCTGTCAGGCGCTATGATCCACCACATAACACAAGCACACAGGTCACTCCAAGGCATGTACAAATATGACTCAGTCATTGTCCATGCTAGTGTGAATGACCTGAGACGTACCTCCCTGGACTACATGATAAGAGACATAGAGGAGCTCTCTGAGCATGTGGCCCAGGCTGGTATGACCCTGACCTTGAGTAGCATCTTACCCTCACCAAGAATGATGCCACAATATGAAGACAAGATGATCAATTTCAACAATTGGCTTAAGTTTCGGTGTCATTCAAAGGGGATCCAATGCCTGTCAACCTGGGATGACATGCTCGACTCGACAAGCCACGATGCTTTGCTAGGGATGGCTTGCACCTGTCACCCATGGGCTTTTGGATATTGGCAAAGGCTCTTGCTACCCCCATAGTGCCTTTTTTAGGCAAGGCTCAAAAGACAAAACCACCTCCATAGGTATCACAAGGGATAGGAAACTAATAGTAATGCTACTCAATGCCAGCAGTGTAAACCTCAAGATGCATGCACTGGAAACTGTCCTTAGCATGGAGAACATCAATATCTGTGCAGTAACAGAATCCTGGTTCAAGGCTCCCAAGAGCACCCCAGCACTGCCAGGTTATACCTCATACCATGCTTGTCGGCCCAAACACTTGCACCGAACCAGAACAGGAGGGGGAGTATCAATATTCATCAAAGATACACACACCTCCAGGTTGGTGGCACAGCACGAAGCATCAGAGAATATCCATGTGCAACTAACAGTGGGTAAAACTGCCTTCCAGTTCATAGCCTGGCACACACCACCATCCCCAGGAACCCCACTTGGCCTTCCTGAGAACACTGGAAATATGAAGGTCTCTCCAAACACCATTATATGGGTGGACTGCAACTACCCAAACATAGACTGGGAGCATTACTCTAGCTCCAACACCCTAGCTCAAAGGTTCCTAGCATTTATACACTCAAATGCTATGGAACAACTTGTTACCACTCCCACAAGAGGGGGAAACATACAGGACCTGTTCATCACCAACATGGTGACTCTATGCTCCAGACCAGAAGTGTACCCCTCACTGGTAAGATCAGACCATAAACTAATCTAACTGGATATTCACATCCCAACCCCACCCCCTGCCTACAAAACCACAGTGTAAAACTTCTCTACAGCAAATTCCACACCCCAAAACCGAGGTTGAATCCTTCAAAGCCCCCGGGCCTGTGGAAAATACGGCCCAGACCACAGAATCCTTTATAAACGCATTCTATGAACACCTTCAGGAATGCATGGACCATGCAATCCCAAATAAAAACAAGACCCAATCCTACAAAGGCAGACATCCTGTCTGGTGGACCACAGCCATAACCAAACTATACAATAGAAGGAGGAAGCTACTACATGATAGAGGAAAATCCCAAAAAGGGGAGGCATCTCTGTTCAGTGTTAGCAAAATACTACGGGCACTCATAAAATCATCTAAGGACAGCTTCAAGAGATGAAATGCACAGGACTCTAAGGATAATCACAAGGCTTTCTTTAGTTATGTTAGGAACCTGGGTGGGAATTCCCACATATGCTCAGAATTAGTCCAAAATGACAAAAAACTACACCGAGCCCACAGACATTGCCAACATCCTAGCTGACAGGTTCAGCGCAAACTTCTCCCCCCCCCCCCACCAGAAGGGCAAATATCTATCCCAGCAGAGTGCTGCCTCCCTGACATCTCAGATGCTCAGGTAAGAGCCGCCCTTTCCAAAGCAAATAACACAGCATCAATGGGACCAGACGGTGTCCCGGGCTGCATCCTACATGAACTCCAAGATGAGCTAAACCCAAACATAAAACTACTGTTCAATCTCAGCCTTACCATAGGTTATGTACCCAAAGAGTGGCGTACAGCAACAGTGGTCCCTCTCCACAAAGGTGGTGCCTCAACGGATCCTGGCAACTATCGCCCCATAAGCCTGACTAGCTTGGTCTGCAAAGCTATGGAAAGGATCATCATGGACCTCATACATAAAGATATTGGGGACCTACAGACACTGGATCCTACCCAGTGTGACTTTAAGGGCAGATCCTGCCTCTTACACCTGGTTGATTTCTTTGAAACAGTCACCAAGGCCATTGACAAGGGGAAGGTGGTCCACACAGCCTACCTGGACCTCGCAAAAGCCGGCGATACAATACCCCACTCGGGCATTATAGATAAGCTCACCAGCTTAAATATACACCCCTATGTCACTAGACAGGTTGCAAACTGGCTCAAGGACAGAACCCACATGGTTAGAATTGCTGGAGCCATGTCAGACTCCAAACCAGTTACAAGTGGTGTCCCACAAGGCTCAGTCCTGGGACCTCTCCTGTTCAGTATATATGTCTCGGAGGTACAGGCCAACACGGAAGGACTGTGGCTGACCAAGTTCACGGATGACCGCAAACTGGGTGCTATAATTGACTCTCCAGCTGACACAACCATCCTCCAAAAGGGCCTCGTAGAAACAGACAACTGGTGCCAGAGCCATGGCCTCAAGCTAAATGCCACAAAGTGTATAGTCATCCCCTTTGGCAAAAACAAAGTGGCCACAAATGACCACATAGGTGGTAATCCATTACGTATGGAAGAAGTAATTAGGGACATGGGGACCGAAGTTGATAGCAATCTCTCATTTGACAACCACGTGGCCAAAGTGGTTAGAAAAACATTTTATATAGCCCACCTAATCATGACAGGATTCACATCTAGATCAGGGGAGGTCATCGTGCCTCTTTACTCATCCCTCATCAGGACCATAATTGAGTACAATGCCCCTTTTGGGATTTACCTTACCAGACACCTGCAGCAACTGGAAAGACCACAAAAGTACCTCACCAAGAGGATCAAAGGGCTCAAACAGATGCCATATGCTGCCCGGTTAACATAACTCCATACTCAGTGGCATACCGCCTGCTCAGAGCTGATTTGTGCCAGACGTATAATGCCATGTCCAACCCGGAAGTAATGGACATGCTGCACCTCAGAAAATCAAACTCCCATCGAGCTTTGCGCTCGAGACACTTGAACCTCAGCACTGACATTAATAGGACATGCTGGAGGGACAGAGTCATAACCCAGAGGCTCCCTTCACTCTGGAATAAAATCCCAGTCCAGGTTAGGCAGAGTCCCTCATTGACTCTCTTCAAGAGGAATCATGATGAGTGGATGGGGGATTGTAGGTGTACCCCGGGTATCACTTCTGTGTCAATGTTAGACAGAGGCACAGTATACTAACCTCAGAAAAGGGCATAGCAACATTAATCTGAAATGTGTGGCGAAAGCCAAACATACTCTGGCTTGGCTTATAAATGCCCTAGGGCAGATAGCCTTGTATGAACCTATGAACCTATGTACCCATACCCACACCCCCAGGTTGTTGCCACAGTGTGACGCATCACAGACTATCCACATGCAACTAACAGTGGGTTAAACTGACTTCCAGTTCATAGCCTGCTACAGACCACCCTCCTAAACCCAGGTAACCCACTTGGCCTACTTAAGAATACATGAATATCTGCAGGTGTCTCCAAACAACAATATATTGGGCAGCTTCATTTACCCACACATAGACTGGGAGCATTACTGTAGCTCCAACACCCTAGGTGTAAGGTTCCTAGAATCCATACACTCAATTGCTATGGAACAACTTGTTACCACTCCCACAAGAGGGGAAAACATGCTGCACCTGATCATCACCAACATGTGGACTATATGCTCCAGACCAGAAGTGTATCCCTTGCTGGTAAGATGACACCATAGACTACTCTCACTGTATATTCACATACCAAATGCAGCCCCTGCACAGAAAACCACAGTCATAAAGTTGTGTAATGCAAATTCCATGTATTCACGAGGCAAGCTTCAGACATGGGAACTATTTTAGGTCACAGGTACATATGTCTATGTGGCACACACATACCTCATGTGTGCATTGACATGATTGATATAATCTATGTCATACAATATTAAGAGCAACACCCCACACACATGGCATTTGTAGGATTCAAACCCCTACTTAACTATGTTATGATACTTGAGAAAGACACATTAGCAGAGTGCACTATTTGCATTACTAGGAGGTTTCCCTTCTCCTGCTATACTTATAGGGTGCTGATATCATCAGCGTTTAGAAAGAGGAATGTGCATCATGTAGTGTGTTCTTCTAGTTGTCAAAAGGGACATTTCTTTCACACAGAATTGCACACACACTAACCCCCCCCTCACCCAAACACACTGAGCATTTGCAGGATTCAAACCCCTACCTAATAATGCTATGACACTTGAGAGAGATGCATTAGCAGAGTATGCTATTTGCATTACTGGGCGGTTTTCTTCTCCTGCTATTCTTACAGGGTGCTGACATCATCAGTGTTTAGAAAGAGGAATGTGCATCATGTAGTGTGTTCTTCTAGTTGTCAAAAGGGACATTTCTTTCACACAGAATTGCACACACACTAACCCCCCCCTCACCTAAACACACTGAGCATTTGCAGGATTCAAACCCCTACCTAATTATGTTATGACACTTGAGAGAGATGCATTAGCAGAGTAGTGCTGGCATCATCAGTGTTTAGAAAGAGGAATGTGCATCATGTAGTGTGTTCTTCTAGTTGTCAAAAGGGACATTTCTTTCACACAGAATTGCACACACACTAACCCCCCCTCACCCAAACACACTGAGCATTTGCAGGATTCAAACCCCTATCTAACTATATTATGACACTTAAGAGAGACGCATTAGTGGAGTGTACTATTCGCATTACTGGGAGGATTTCCTTCTCCTGCTATACTTATAGGGTGCTGACATCATCAGTGTTTAGAAAGAGGAATGTGCATCATGTAGTGTGTTCTTCTAGTTGTCAAAAGGGACATTTCTTTCACACAGAATTGCACACACACTAACCCCCCCTCACCCAAACACACACACTGAGCATTTACAGGATTCAAACCCCTACCTAACTATGTTATGACACTTGAGAGAAACACATTAGCAGAGCACGCTATTTGCATTACTGGGAGGTTTCCTTTCTCCTGGCTGTACTTATAGGGTGCTGACATCATCAGTGTTTAGAAAGAGGAATGTACATCATGTAGTGTGTTCGTCTAGTTGCCAAAAGGGACATTTCTTTCACACAGAATTACACACACACTAACCTCCCTCACACAAACACACACTCAGCATTTGCAGGATTCAAACCCCTACCTAACTATATTATGACACTTGAGAGAGATGCATTAGCGGAGCGCACTATTCAAATTAGTGGGTATCTGTTCTTCTCCTGCAGTATTTATAGGGTGCTGACATAATTATTTATAAAGAGGCATGTACATCTATTACTATCTGTCAGTTAGGGGGATAGCATATATATGCATTAACAGCCGCCTACTTCAGGGTCAGATATGCACATCAGCACTGCCAGGTTATGTTTTATACCATGCTTCGTGACCACAGGACCTGTAACACACAACGCAACCAGTTCAGATCACCCCCCCCCCATATCCAGGACACACACTTTGCTTCCCTGGGAACAGTGTAGGGTATGAAGGTGTTCACATACACCATTACAGTGGTTAACGTCAGGTACAGGTATATTGTGTGGGGTAACTACTCAGGCCTCAACAACATCACCCTACAGTTTGTGAATCCATGTGCTATGGCAGGACCACTCACCACAGCCACAAGGGGGAATACATATTGGAGTTGATCATCTGCAACATGGGGACTCTATGTTCCACACCAGAGGTAGACCACCATTGTTAATATCTGACCATACCGAACTTTCCCTGGACATCCATATCCCATCCCCACCCCCAGGCAAGGAAGTCACTGCAAACAAAGTATTTATCAAAAGCAGACTTTGCACTTGTGAAGACTGGGGTGGAAGACTTCAAAGGACCCATGCTGGGGGATTATACAGGCCACTCTGCATAATCCTTGACAACTGCATTCTATGAGCATCTGGAAGATTTGCATTGATCATGCTATCCCAAATAAACCCAAGACTCCTCCACAACAGGAGACCTGTCTGGTGTACACCAGCCATATATAAGCTGTACAACAGAAGGAGGGAGCTAATACATTACAGAGCAATATCCCACAGAGGGAGGACGTCTCTGAACAGTATTGGCATGACACTTCAATCCCTCAAAATCATCACATCAAAGTGTTGACAGTGAAATTGTCCAGACACTGTAGATAAGGCTCCCCTCAGTCTGTAATTGATGCCCAATTACTGTTATAAGTCCTCACCAACCCTCTTCCAGCAAACACCAGACATGGATGTGACATTGCAAATTCAACCCCTGGGATCTCCACTGTGTCCCTGCTTGATGGAGGCACAGCACACTAGCCTTAAACGGTGCCTTCTGTGACCTACTTTACAGAGGCACAGTAGCCTACTGTACTGGGGAGGCAGACGCCAAGCACACTCTGGCTAAGCTTGTATTCCCTAGGGCAAACAGTCTAGTATTGACCTCTACACCCATATGTTTAATTTTCAGATGCACAATATTTGTTGCTGATAAACTGTTTGCAGGTCTTTATTGCCATAGCTTTCCCTGTTTCTATGAACAACTTGTGTATCTGTGGAAGATGTTTGAATATGAGAGGGATCCACTATTTAACTTGTCTCTGTAGTCATTTAACTGTGTGCACTGGGCAGATTGCTGTGGGAGGTTCCTGGATTAACACATACAAATACCAGATATTTGTGGCCAACTGCTAAACTGAGACATGGCCTAAGTGTGTGAGCATGCCCAGTTCAGGCTTTCCATGGCTTGTTGCCTGACATATGTCTCATTTATCAAAGTGTGCGAGCATGCCCAGTGTGAGCTTTCCATATGTTGAAATCTGCAGTCCACCACATTTGTGGTTGTGTGTGAACTTCAACAATATTTCACATTTATAGTTGTGTGTTGGGAGTCATGTTATGTACTTACTGCCCAACTGCTTTGTGTCTGAACCCAACAGGGATTATACTGTGCCTGCAGGGTTTCCATGGGATAGTTTGCATACAGTTGTCAACATCCTTTCATACTGATCAAACACTGTAATATCGTATAGTGTACTGGTTCAGTACTTTCACTGTGGTGGACAGTATCCTGGGTTTCAGTCCTATCACTGCTTTAAATATTCATAGTGAGCACACCAGACTGGTTAAGGGCCAGTTGTGCACATATGACCATATTGCGTTTTGTTCAGATATGGACTACTTAAACCAGGCTTGTCCAACATCGGTAGTGTATTCCGCAACTTGGGTGGACATTGACAAACACTAGCGATGTGCCCTAGGCCATTTCTAATGCTAGTCAGAGAGTGCGTTTGTCCTTCAACACACATTGTAACTGGATTTTGCCATGACATATTTCAAGGTTAGTATACTGTGCCTCTGTCTACCCGTGACATAACAGTGATACCCAGTGTAAACCTACCATCTCCCATCCACTCATCAAGATTCCTCTTGAGGAGAGTCAATGAGGGACTCTCTGGCTAACCTGTACTGGGAGTTTACTCAAGAGTGGAGGGAGCTTCTGGGTTATGGATCAATCACTACAGCATGTCCTATGTATGTCAGTGCTGGGGTTCAGGTCTCTCATGTGCATAGCTCACTGGCATTCAGATTGTACAAGGTGCAGCATGTTCATTGATTCCAGCTTGGACATGGCTTTATACATCAGGCACAGATTGCCTCTGGGCAGGCAGTATGGCACTGTGTGGAACTGCAGTTTGTTTAATCAGGCAACACATGGCATCTGTTTGAGCTCTTTGATCCTCCTGGTGAGGTACTTTTGGGGTCTTTCCAGTTGATGGAGGTGTCTGCTGAGGTACATCCCACAGGGGCCATTGTACTCAATTGTGAGGCTGATGAAGGATGACTGAAGAGGCATGATGACCTCCCCTGATCTAGATCTGACTACCTTCATAATTAGGTGGGTATATGGTATGTTTCTGTAACCACTACAGCCACATGGTTGTCAAATGCAAGATATCTATCAACTTGTGTCCCCAGGTCTCTTATTACTTCTAAAGTACTTAATGGGTTAACACCTATGTGGTAATTGGTGGGCACTTACTGTTTATCCACAGGGGATGACTATACAATTTTCTGCAATTAGCTTGATGACATGGCTCTGGCACCAGTTGTCTGTTTCTATGTGGCCTTTTTGTAGGATGCTTGTGTCAGCTGGAGGGTCAGATATGGTGCCCAGTTTGTAGTCCTCTGCAAACTTGTTCAGACACAGTCCTTCCATGTTGGCCTGTACCTATGGGAAATATATACCAAACAAGGGAGGTCCCAGGACCGAGCCTTGTGGGATGCCAGGTGTAGCTGGTTTGTAGTCTGACATGGCTGCAGCATTTCTGACCATGTCAGTTCTGTCCTTGGGCTGATTTGCAACCCATCTACTGACATAGGGGTTTATATTTAAGCTGGTGAGCTTATCTATAATGAACACGTGGGGTATTGTATGGAAGGCTTTTGCAAGGTCCAGATAGGCTGTGTGAACCACATTCCCCTCATCAATGGCCTTGATGACTGTTTCAAATGAGTCAAACATGTTTAAGGGGCAGGATCTGCCCTTAAGAAAGCCATGCTGGGTAGGGTCCAGTGTCTGTAGGTCCCCAATATCTTTATTTCTGAGGTCCATGATGATCCTTTCCATAGCTTTGCAGACCAAGCTTGTCAGGATTCTGGGGTGATAGTTTGCAGTATCCATTCAGGCACCACCTTTGTGGAGAGGGACCACTGTTGCTGTACACTGCTCTTTGGGTACATATCCTGTGGTAAGGCTGAAATTGAGCAGTAGTGTTATTTGGCATTCCATTCTTCCTGGAGTTCATGTTGGACACAGCCCAGGACACCATCTCGTACCATTGATGCTGTGTGTTTTGCTTTGAAGATGCTGGCTGTTACCTCAGCATCTGCAATGTCAGGGGGCCAGCACTCTGCTGGGATAGATATTTGGCATTTTGGGGTGGGAGTTTGCACTGAACCTGTCAGGTTGGATGTTGGCAATGTGTGTGGGTTTGGTGTATTGTTTGTAATATTTGAGTAATTCAGAGCATATCTGTGAATTCCCAACAAGGTTCCTACCATCAGTTAAGAAAGCCTTGTGATTATCCTTAGTGTCCTGTACAATTTGTATCTTCATAGGTTCATAGGTTCATACTAGGCTATCTGCCCTAGGGCATTTATAAGCCTAGCCAGAGTGTGTGTGGCTTTCGCCACCCCTTGCTATGTGAATATTTTGCCCATTTAGGGTTTACTTTACTGTGCCTCTGTCTAGACGTGACACAGTGAAGACCCCCAGTGTAAATCTACGATCTCCCATCCACTTGGCAAGATTCCTGTTGAAGAGAGTCAGTGAGGGGCTCTGCCTAACATGGACTGGGATTCTGTTCCAGAGTGTAGGGAGCCTCTGGGTTATGAATCTGTCCCTCCAGCACATCCAGTTTATTTATGTGTTGAGGTTGACATCTCTCACTCTCGCGGCTCTGATGGATTTGGATTTTCTGAGGTGGAGCATGTCCATTAATTCTGTATTGGACATGGCCTTGTACATCGGGCATACATCGCCTCTGAGTAGGCAGTATGTGACTGCATACAGCTGGGGTGTCTTCAGCCAAGCAGCATATGAAAAAATGTTTGTGACCCTTTATCCTTTTGGTGAGGTACTTTTGAGGTCTTTCTAACTGCTGCAGGTGTCGGGTAAAGTACATCCCAAATGGGGCACACTGACCTCTCTTGATGTAGATGTGAATCCTTTCATGATAAGGTGGCCAATATAGAAGGTCTTCCTAGCCACGTTGGCAATGTGAGTGTCACATGAGAGGTTACTGTCCACTTGTGTCCCTAGGTCCCTGATTACTTCTTCCATACGTAATGGATTACCACCTATGTGGTAATTTGTGAGTACCTTGTTTGGTATTTGGAGAGACATTCATACTCTCCAGTATCTTCAGGAAGGCTGAGTGGGGTTCCTGGGTTTGAGAGAGTGGTCTGTAGCGTGCTACAAACTGTACAGCAGTTTTGCCTATGGTTAGTTGCACATGGATGGTCTCCGATGCTTCGTGCATTGTCAGTAACCTGGACGTGTGGGTATCTTTGCTGAATATGGATACTCCCCCTCCTTTTGTGGTTTGGTCCAGGTTTTGGGGCCGAAAAGCATGATATGAGGTATAACCTGGTAGTGCTGGGGTGCTCTCAGGAGCCTTGATGCAGGTTTCCGTCACTGCACAGACATCGATGTTCTCCATACTGGGGAGGGCCTCGAGAGCGTGCATCATGAGGTTTCGACTTCTGGCATTGAGCAGCATTACCCTTATAGTTTTTCCACTTATGTTTTCTAGGGAGGTGGGTTTGTCTTTTCAGCCTTGCCTACAAAAGGCACTATGGAGGTGGCAAGAGCCATAGCCAATATCCAGACGCCCAGGGGTGACAGGTGCAAGCCATCCCTGGCAAAGCAGCATGGCTTGTCAAGCATGACATCCCAAGCAGACAGACATTGGATCCCCTTGGAATGACACCAGTAATTGAGCCAATTGTTAAAGCTGATCATTCTGTGTTTGTACTGTGGCATAATTCTTAGTGAGGGTAGGATGCTGCTCAGGGTCAGAGTCATACCGGCCTGGCCTACATAATTGGAGAGCTCCTCTATGTCTCTTTTCATGTAGTCCAGGGAGGTACGTCTCAGGTCATTCACACCAGCATGGACAATGACTGAGTCATATTTGTACTTGCTTTGGAGTGACCTGCGTGCTTGTGTTATGTGGCAGATTGTAGCAGCCTACAGGCAGCTTACTGTACCCTTTTCCTTATTCAGTCTGGTGAGCGGGACATCAGTGTGTCTGACTATGGAGTCATCTATTACAAGTATATCAGGCATGTTGTTTGTCCTTACGGGCTGTGACTGTTTGGCACACCAACTTTGTGTACTATGTGTTGCATGTGCTATGTTTGGAGGTAGTGGTTGCTTGGGTGTCTGCTTTGGAGGCCTCTGTTGATTTGGTGGATTTTTAATTAGAGCCTCCGGGAATGTTTTTGTGTGTTTATGTCTTTGGTTTGCAGTTGTGATAGGTCTATGTGAGACTGGGTTTGTGGTTTGTGCGGTTACCTTCTCCTCCTGACTAGTTTTGACAGTACTGAGTTGAGAGAGCTCAGCCTCCAGTTTGGATAAATGGTTGCATCTCTCACATATATTTGTATTTCTTGGGGAGGAGGGGGTTGTCTGTGTACATGGGGCAGGTGTAACATTGCCTCAAGATTCACAGATTCAACATGTTGTAGCTGGCCTTAGTGGATTTTATGAGTGGCCATATTTTATTGCCATAATACTGATCAGAGATTACTTTCCTTTTTGGGTTTGCTCTATCATGTAGTAGCTTCCTCATTCTCTTGCATGGTTTGGTAATGGCTGGGGTCCACCATGCCAGATGCCTGCGTGTATGGAATTGGGTCTTGGTTTTATTTGGGATTGCATAATCCATGCATTCCTGAAAGTGTTCATAGAATGCATTTATTAAAGGGTTCTGAGGTGTGGCCCATATTTTCCACAGGCACAGGGCCTTTAATGGATTCCACATCAGTTTGGAGGAGTGCAACATTTCCTTTACACATGTTTTTCACTGTGGTTTTCTGGCCAGGGACTGTGGTCAGGATGTGAATATCCAGTGTGATTAAGCTATGGTCTGATCTTACCAGTGAGGGATACACTTCTCATCTGGCCATAGAGTACCCATGTTGCTGATTATCACATCCAGTATGCTTACCCCTCTTGTGGGAGTGGTACGTTGTTCCTGAGCATTTTGGTTTATGGATTCTAGGAACCTTTGTCCTAGGGTGTTGGAGCTGGAATAATGCTCCCAGTCTATGTTTGAGTATTTTCAGTCACCCAATATAATGTTGTTTGGAGAGCTTGATATTTCCATGTGTTCCAACGTAGGCCAAGTGCAGTTCCTGGCATTAGGAGGGTAGTCTGTAGCAGGCTACAAACTGGGAGGCAGTTTTAGCCACTGTTACTTGACCATGGATAGTCCATGCTGCTTCTTGTTGTGGTACCAACATGGGGGTGTGGTTATCCTTGACAATTATTGCTAGTCACCCTCCTTTCGTAGTTTGTTCCATGTTTTGGGGCTGTAAAGCATGGTATGAGGTGTAACCTGGTAGTGTTAGGGTGCTCTTGTGAGCCTTAACCCAGTTTTCTGTTACAGAACAGATATCAACATTCTCCATGCTGACGGGAGTTTAGACTGCATGCATCTTGAAGTTTAGACTTCTGGCATTGGGTAGCATTACGTCTAGGTTTTTATCCCTTGTGATACCTATGGAGGTGGGTTTGTGTTTTGAGCCTTACCTATTCAAGGCACGGTGGGGGTGACAACAGCGTTTGCCAGTATCCAAAAGGCCAGGACTGATAGGTGCATGCCATCCCTAGCAGGTGGAGCATCGTGTCTTGCTCAGCATGCCATACCAGGCTGGCACGCATTGGATCCCCTTTGACTAACAGCAATACTTAAGCCAATTATTGTAATTGATCATCTCATCTTCATATTGTGGCATCATGCTTGGTGAGGGTAGGATATTAGTCAGGGCCATCAAGTTTGCATATACTACATGGTGTTACATTGCTTAACACATGGCAATCATGCCTCAGGTGGTGCTGCAGGGCTGTCTATGTTGGATGCACATACTACACTCCCTGTACATGTTTGAAAGCAGGTTGTGTCAACTTAGGCATCCCTTTTACTATATGTGTGAGTCAGAGAGAGGTATCATTTCCAGGGTTCCTACTGAGCCAGTGTATGTGCTATGCGTTGCCGCTTTGCCAAGGCCAAGGCATACTGGGCACGCCTCCTTCTGCCTACTGGGGCAGGCTCAGGTTGTTCCTCCTCCGAGTCACGCTCCGCCTGTGATTGGCTTGGCAATGGTGGGGGGCTGTTTGGCCCAGACCTATGCTGGTCCTGCTGCAGCTGTTTTCGCGGAATCATATTATGTAGCATAGCACATACCATGACAATTTGGGTACATGTAGTTGGTGAGTACTGCAAGGCTCCACCAGATGTGTCCAGGCACCAGAACCATGACTTGAGCAGCCCAAACACACGCTCCATTACATTTCGTGTTTGTGCGTGTGCCTCATTATGGCATTCTTGTTCAGGTGTGTGTGCATTTCTGATGGGTGTCATCAGCCACGGCTCCAGTGCGTAGCCAGCATCCCCCACTAAGTGACCATGTGGGATGTCCCCATTGGCAAATGTCTGGTACAGCTGCATCAGATGTCAGATATGGGAATCATGGTAGCTTCCAGGGAAGCCAGCACACACATTCATTATTATGCCCTGGGCATCACACACGACCTGGCAGTTGATGGAGGGGAAGCCCTTGTGGTTAATGTAGGCCCTACCCTGCTCACCGGCTGGTGCTTTGATGCATATATGCGTGCAGTCTATTGCACCCACTACCTCAGGGTATTCCGCTATTTGCTGGAAGAGACGCATATTGCTGACCAATACCTCACGGGAATTGGGGAAATATACATGATCACCGACATGTGCTGACATGGCATCCAGGAACTGGTGCAGTACCCTGGATGCTGATGCCTGTGATATCCCCATCATATCACCAGTTGGTCTCTGGAAGGTACCTGTTGCTAGTATTCTTAGGCCAACACATACCTTGGTTTCCACTGGGATGGGTTCCCCTCTGTTGGTTCTGTGTGTGAGGTGTGGCCTGCACAGCTCAACAATTTGCTGCAGGAGGTCTCTGTCCACTCTATAACACTCCACTATCTCCAGCTCATGTAACCCCTGGTAGGTGACCCTGGGCCTGTACACTCTTCTCCGTCTCCTCACTGTGGGTTGTCCAGCAGCATTTGCATAGTCACCACCCTCAGCAAGTTGCATATGTCTCCTTATAACAGCTATGGCAGCCCCTAGCATTTTTGGTCTGAGTGAAGCTTTTTCAGTTTTCACTTCTAATAGCTTACTCCTCTGTTGCAGTGTCTCTTGAGAGAAACATTCTGCACTGTTGTTTGCAGAGTTTTAAGTGCTGGGCTGGGCTACTGTTCTGCCTGTGTAATTGCCTTCTTCTGATTGTTTTCACCTGCTAGCTCTGCCAGTAATCCCTGCTAGCTTCCTACTATTTCCCATACTTCCTTTTTCCCTTCTGTTTCCTCAGGGAGGAGCAATGCGCATACCAGCGAAAACATGCTCACAGTGGCTAACACGCTCGCACACATGCTTAGACGGACTAGAATCTGCTTATTTGGGTTAAAACACGCACACACCAGCGCAAACAAGCTTACAGGTGTTTAAACAGGCTCCTACATGCGTTTTCTGCCTTAAACATGCGCACTCACACTTACACGCACGCACTCTAGCTTACTCGTGCCTAATAGTGCGCACACGCGCGCATGCACGCCCTGCAAGAAACTTTGGTGTTATCCATAGTGTACACCTTCCATTTCTTGGCTTTCCCATGCCTACTTGTTGACACTCCTCTTTCCATGATGTGTGACTAACAGCTTTCACATGCCACTGTGCTCCAATGAGCTGCATTCCTTTCATACATTCCCCCCTGTGATGTCACCTATCTCCTACTCTGTTGCTCCCCCTTATCCTACTCCTACACTGCACGGAATGTGCTCATTTCCAATGTAACAGTATGATTCACTATCCTACCACTCATTTACATAGGATTGCCTACTAATGCTTAGTTACATGTCTTACACTCAGCTTCCCCCCTTAGCAACCCCTACTCGGTGGCCATGTTGTTTTAGCCTGCTATTCCCTTCCATTGTAAATTCATGCTTTGCATAAACTCACGTTTGTGAGTTTGATTTTTTTATTTTTCTGTTTTTTTATAGCGCAGCCCGTTTGAGTGGCGCTGCGCTATGTTTAAACATCGGCGATCGCCAAAAAAAAAAACATTTTTATTTTATGTTTGCATAGGGGTACGTTGCCAGTGGCCACATATTTGGCCATTGGCATGCTGCCTGGGACATTTGCAACCTTTATTTGGAGCTGACAAGGCTCCATTGTGTTATTTGCAGAACAGTACTCAGTTATCAACTGAGTACATTTCTGCAGATAACACGGCTCTTATACGGGCAGGTTTCTGCTTCCTGGATCGTGAAATTACCTCATTTGCATGCCTTTCGGCTGCAAGTGAGGTAATTAGCATATCCACGCCCTGTCCGTGTAAGAGCCGTTTTAGGTGCTCTCTTACACGCACATTCAGGCTGTTCCTGGATCGCGATGGCTGCATGGAGTCTTACACTACTCTTAGACTCCGTGCAAGCCATCGTGAATCCTGCCCAATGAGTTTCTTAAAATAATGTAATTCTGTCCTTTATTACAAATACTGTCATATGCATTTCAATACCCAAGGCTTATACATTATCTAGTTATGTAAGTATTCTCTGCATGGCAACAACAGAAAGGCTTTCAATGTTGGCAATTATTTAACAGTATGCTTATTAAAGCTTACTTGCATCTTACAATCTCAGACAAGCTTACCTGATGGTCATTAAAGCATTGCTACTTAAACACAGAGCAACAGGCACTTTCTGAGTAATAATAAGCATAAATCAACAGTATAAAAATATGACAGAAACCAGAACATTCTGCAAAATCAAGGACAGAATAAAAGTAGCACTTGTGTCTACCTTGGATGGGGGGATACTCTGCACATTTACACTGCAAAACTGCTCCTTGCCTTGCTTGGACACATCCTGAGTCACTACATGGGGGAGTGGGGTGCAACAAGTATGTCACAATTTGAAATGTCACTGGCTGACTGTGATGGCCCAGACACATTTGTCATACCTCTCAACCTCAGAACAAGAAATATGGACAGAGCCATACATAGAAGTGGGACAAAGGCCCAAAAATGAGGATAATTTTTAAATATTGCTCTTATAAACTTAGAAAGATAATAGAATAGTAGGTCTTGCATTAGTATGAATTTTCTGAAAGGTACGAAATCTGAAACTCAAATGTCTGTCATTATTTTGTAACTTCAGTCTTTAATGATTTGCCACTCATTTGCCAAAAAAACACAATGTTATGAAAAATGGACCAAAAATGTGATGCAAAAATATAAAATAGCCACACAATAAAGCTGGGAACCTGTCAAAGAAGGGACACTTTTTTAATATCAGTACTGCTAACTTGATCAGCTGACAAAATAAAAGAATCTACATGCATTTCTGAAATAAAAGTAATCTATAACTCTGATTATTACAGTTATTTCTTAATTGTAAGCCCTCCACGTTTTCTTCCAAAATGCCATTTTGCTGCGGGATTATTAAAGGAAGAGCAACATTTTGAGCCAAAATTGGGGACAGTTGAGAGGTTTGGATATGCCTAATTCTATAAAGCAATTTATTTACGCATACCGCTCAACCTGTTAATGCAGGAAATCTGGACAAGGCCAAATATACTGGCGGAACATATAAACAGTACTATAAATTGTTGTATAAACTGAGACAATTGATAGAATAACAGGTATTACTTTAGCATGCATTTTTCTGAAGGTTATGAAGTCTGAAATTCAGTGTCTGTCATTATTTACTGACTTAAGTCCTAAATTATTTGCCAGAAAACCAAACATTTTATGAGAAACAAACCAAAAATAAGAAGCAAAAATCTATTCATTCTGTGAAAGTCTGGACAGTTGAGAGGTATAGTTCAACTGGGGCTGTCTGAGTTTGCTGCCCTTCCCCCTCACAAAATCATGGTCGAATGGAGCCTCCCCCCTGCAGCCATTCCAATGAACCATTACTTGGCTATTTCACCCCATTTACCATAAACACTAATGTGCATACTGCTTTACTTCTACGTTGATTTGGACTTCATTTGAAAGTTTTATTTTGCATTTTGCAGCACAAACACTAAGACATCTGCTAACTAAAGCAATGCAATCTCACAATGAAAACAGACTTAGCATTAAAACTTCTCTGCCCTTGAAACTCACATTCATTGAAACAGCATTGAAACCCACATTCAAAGAAAATACACTTTGCCAGTGGCAGATAAAGATTAACTTTGGGCTGTTTTCAAATCATGGGCCCCTTGGACACGAAACATCCATGTGGTCTTTGATACACATTCCTGATTGTATTGAACTATATTCCTTGTATAATATAGTACAGTTGTTAGAGGGTGTTTGAAATTTGTTTTGAACATTTTTCCAGTAAACAATGAAACAAAATGCATGCACCAATAATGACAAAATTGCCCAATTCAGAACATTTTTCCAGTAAACAATGACACAAAATGCATGCACCAATAACGACCAAACTGCCCACTTCAGAAAATTTCTATCATAAAAGTCTACTCAAACTTCTACAGTCCACCAGTATCAGTAAATATGCACAATCTCTGAAGTAAAAGTCATCTAAATAATTCCACATTAAAGAAATCTGTAACTAATGAAGAGGTTGCTGCTAGCAAACAACTTTATATTTCATTGTTTCATCTACAAATAAATTGCCTGTTGCCTTGAGGAATAAATTGCCTGGTTGCATTAAGAAAACACTAAGCTAGTAATATTGCAATAGGGAATGGATGGCAAACTGATAACAGGTTCATAGTTACTAGGTATCTTCACCAAAAAGGACTGCAGCATCCACCCCCTTTACAATACAGTATAGTATCAGCAATGCATCTACCTACTGTGGGAGTAGAAACCACAACCTTCTGCATCAAAAGCATGTACACTACCTATTGTGCTATTAACAACACAAGCAGACTCAACATAAGCAGCGCTAAACTTTTGTTCCCCTGCAGCTCTCAGCTTCTTGTAAAATCTACTTGACACTTAGCTGCATCTCTGAACTTTGCAGTACAAAAAATCTGGAAAAATCCAAAATTTAGGTGGGGGGCAAAAGTCCAAAAAACAGGGACACATTTTAAACATTGCTTGTATAATATTGGAAAGTTGTTAGAATAAAATGCTGTGTTACCACCATACATTTCACTGCCAAGTATTGGACCCAGGACCCTGTGCAAAACAGTCAAAGCAACATACCACTATGCCAAATCATCTGTTTTATGAAAGAAAGGAAGACTGAAACTTAAATGGCTACCATTTAGTGACCATAGCTATCAACATCGTAGCACAAAACATCTGAACAAAGCCAATAATGGGGGAATACAGCCCCCAAACATATTCAGTGAATTCAGTTATTACCATAGCTCTCAACCTTGCCACAAAAAACCTGGATGAAGCCAATAATGGGGGAATACAGTCCAAAAAATAGGGACAAATATCCATTGAGGACACCAGAGCAAACCCACACAAACACAGAGAGGACATGCAGACTCCATACAGAAGGCATCCCAGTCAAGAATCAAACCAGACAACATGTAGCTGTCAGACAACAATGCTACCACTGCACTACTGGCTGTGTTAAGTAACAAAAATACAGAAACCACAGATTTCATGAGGAACAGAACAGAAAAAATATGAGGCAAAAATCTGCAAGTGTTTTACAAATGGTGGTGGGTAGGGAATTCAGGTTCTTGCCAGTTGGGCCCAAGGTACAGGGTTCAAGCCTTATTCTCTACCCACCACCATCTAGCAACTGGGGCATTTCACGCACACACACACAATGCTCTGTAGCAACCTGATCACCTCCATAACTCTGAGTCCACAGCCCACACATCTGTAGCAGCCTGCCTTAAGTCCTCCATAGCCCAATCACCTCTGCAAGCTAAGTCCACAGTCCTCTGTAGCCCAATCACCTCTGCAAGCTAAGTGCTCAGCCCACACAGGCTGTTTCTGGGTTTCCCCATGAGATGTGAGTAGGCTGGAGCCTCCAGCCTGTGGGCGATGCAGTCTGGTGTGCTTCCAGTCTGTGCGATCATCACTGCACAGACCTCTGGGCTGGCAGGGAGGAGTTCCCTTCCTTCCCTATCCGGACTGCCTAACTGTGCAGTCTGGTGTTTAGGAACTCAGCATGTGTGGGAGTTCCGAGACATGAATTGTTTTTTTTTAATTTTCATTTTGTACAGTGGGGGATGTTTCTTTTTACAGGTGGGGGGGCTGCAGTCCTACAGTCCTATAGCACGAGCCGCCTCTGCTCAAAACCCAAAACAAACAAAAAACATTTTCTATGCAGGGGGGGCAAGCCCCCCTGCACCCCCCACATCCCCCACTACTTAAATATACCAACTCCGAGATTGCACTACAGTGCAGTAAAGGGAAATCTTCCCTTCCTGCACTCTACGGTGATCTCCGTTATACGTTTCGATGTTTTTACACTTCGAACTTTCAAGTTCGAAGTTTAGTGCTTTGAACTTGTCAGCATTCAACATTATGATATAGACCCACATTTTAGATATCAGAATTGTCGGACACTTTTTGAGCAGATATTAGAATTATTTTTTGGGTCAGTCATTGACTTTCTTTTATTTATGGCGAATGACTAGTCTATATATCCAGTAGTAATACCAATACATTTTACTCATCATGCCATTACTAGATAAAATATTTTCCATGTTTTAAATTTGCAAGTCGATCACAACAGAAAATGAACTATTTTTTAATGGTATCCATATGAAGTGGTCCTGTGGTAATTTAGACAATCAGCACAGAAGAGAAACCCTACTATGACCAAGCTAATGGCACAGTGGAGCAGATGTAGTTTCCCCAGCAAATTTTATGCTTATTTACTACTATGGCAATGCTAAAAGATGGACCAGGATGCATGCTGCTGAAGTGGGATAGTCTGTGTTGCTAAAACAACTGGCTCCGAACATTTACACGTTTGTGATCCCCTGTGTTATAAAGGTTGTAAAGTTCAAAAGTCTTGTTATAACCAGTGCAACTGACAGAGATGCTTTGAAAAGGCCATTTTTCCTTTTAAACAATTTTACACTAATAATAACCACTTAAATCTGAAGTGAAAAATACCAATGGACATGACCTTTTCTTTCAACCAAATCATGCCTCTGACTCCTTTGATTTTAAAACGCGCACTGTGGCCTGATCCTCAGAAAAAATTACAGGAGAGACCAATGCATCTCAAAGATTGTGTACAATGACATTGTATAGTTTGCTTTCTTTTTCATGCAGGTTTCCAATAGATTAAATGTCCTATAAGCCAGGTCACAATCTTTGGTCCTTTTATATGCAGTGATTGTGATGCTTCAGTGTTTGATTATTTTATTTTCTTAATCCTGTCTTAGAAATGCTTTTACTGTAGTGGTTACTATATTGCACAAAAATAGCACTGCAATTAAAATAAATGTGCAAGTGAAATCATTTAGTTTAATTGTAATAATAGTAAAAATAGCTTGTGAAATATTATACCTGACTTATTTTAAGCCTGATGGGGTGGTAACGTTTTTCTTTCAAGAAGAGGGTGGATGTTGTGTTGTCATAACAAAAAAGTTCAGCAACTATCTAACACAATTCTTGTTTTGTGCCCCTCTGAAAAAATTAGCAAAATAGAGCCATGGAGTGTTGAACC
>NC_056739.1:723948225-724075725 GCF_019279795.1 Protopterus annectens
AGTGAATCCATATATATGGGAACACTTTATAATCCCAAAATTCTGAAATACCGATTTCAGAATCCCGAGATTTTAAAGCCGAAAGTTCAAAAGTTCAAAATCCCAGAAGCACGAATTTCAAAATCCCGAAGTACAGAGATTTTGAAGTAGAGCTTCTGGTGTTGTGCTGTGTGAAGGGATAGCTGGAAGTTCAGGTAAGTATTTATGTTTAAGGGTTTTGGTTAGGGGCTTTAGTGTGTGTCAGTGTGTTTGGTTATTGTGATCTGTGTGTGCGAGGGGAATGTAGCTTGTATGGTGGTGTTTTTGTGTGTTTGTGTAGTGTGACCGTGGAGTTATTATATTTAAGTAGGGGGGTGTGGGGGGAGCGAGCAGGGGGGCTTGCCTCCCTGCTTGTATGTAGTGTAGGTTTGAGTGTTTGTGAGTGTGTGGTGTATGGTTAGGGTAGTGTTCGCGATTTTAAAATTCGCGCTTCTGGGGTTTCGGGATTGAAATTCTGAAATTCGATATTCAGGATTTTGGTTTTCTAAAGTGAATCTATATATATATATATATATATATATATATATATATATATATATATATGGGTCTACTTTGTTTTGTTGAGTCTCATTTCACTGAATTTCATTTCACCCCGACCACTCTGCTGAAAACTCAAATTACTGAAAACTAATTTCACTGAATCTCATTTAACTGAACTGCAGTTAGTATATATGGCACTGTGTAGAGTAAGGCAAGTAAAAGGTATATGCCCTTTTCCCAACTGTAGTGCGATCCTGGAGTTAGTATATATAATTGGGGGGTGTGGGGGGCAGGGAACTTAATTTCTAATTACTTTCTTTCTGTGTTGCAGGGAAGCCTTCTAGCTTCTCAGTGGGAGGGGTAAGCACTAAGTAGCCTATCTACCACAAGAGGAGTGGTTTCTGGGCCAGAATTTGTAGTTTATTGGCCGTTTGGGCAGTTTTTCCATCTCTTTCAGCTTCCTGGTTTAAAAGCCCACATTGCGCTTGTTTCCCACCTTTCCTGTAACTAGTCTAGTCCAGATACACATTTGCTGTATCCAGGACTGTTTGTAAATTTCTGAGAGGTGCCAAAGTCTGCTTTTCAATTTTTCCGTTAGATCTGCTAGTTCTCTCCTCTCCTGGACATTTACTAGCTTATTAGTCTAGCACTTTACCATACCAGACTTCTTGTAGCAATTATTGTAGCACACAAAAGTGCTACCAGCACTAACGTTCTACAAGGAAATAGCACTAGTACTTATTATTAATCCCTACCCCGCCAGGCATGTCTAAAGGTCAGTTCCCTGTGCTTTCTCCTGTTAACCTGGTGAACTTGGGCATCCTTAGGCAATGTAGCAACTGCCTCATGTACACCGACAACCCTCTCCTCTTACCTCCCAACACTCAGACTTGCGAGAGATGCACTTACAGATCCAAATTGGAAGCCACGCACTCTCCAGCCAAGACCGGAATAGCTGGTCAAGAGGAGAAGGTCAACACTTGCACCACACCACATGGAACACATAGCCCTCCAGAACACACACCAGCACTGCCTTCACATAAAAACACAAACCACACACCTATATTCGTGGAGGCTCTCAATAAAAATTTACTCAAACAGCAGAGACCTCCAAGGTGGAAATGCACTCCACCACCACAACACAACACTAATTATGAGACACATAACTCTCCTAAACAGTGTGCCACTCAACCAAAGCCCCAAAGCAAAACAGAATACCCAGCACACTAGTCATAGGTGACTCAATAGTGAGGCACACTGATGTTCCACTCACTAGGTTAAATAAGAAGAAAGTAACAGTCAGCTGCCTGTCAGGTGCCAGGATCCACCATATAATACATGCACTCAGGTCCCTCAACAACAGGTACAAATATGACTCTGTCATTGTACATGTGGGCGTGAATGACCTGAGACATACCTCTCTGGACTACATGAAAAGAGACATGGAGGAACTCTTGGATTATGTAGCCCAGGCAGGTATGACCTTAGCCCTGAGCAGCATCCTACCATCACCCAGAATGTTACCACAGGTGTCATTCTAAGGGGATCCAGTATCTGTCTGCCTGGGATGACATGATTGACAGACCTCAATGCTTTGCCAGATGTGGCCTGCATCTGTCACCCCTGGGCTTCTGGATACTGGCCAAGGCTCTTGCCACCCTTATAGTGCCTTTTTGTAGGTGGTGTTTCAAAGACCAAATTACCACTATAACAGCTACAAACAAATGCAATCTGAGGGTCATGCTACTCAACGCTAGAAGTCTAAATCTCAAAATGCACTCACTCGAAGCACTCCTTAAAATGGAGAACATCGGCATTTGTGCTGTAACAGAGACCTGGTTCAAGGCAGCAGAAAGCACCTCTGTACTACCAGGCTATAACTCATTCCACACCTTTTGGCCCCAGAACTTGGACAGAAGCTCCAAAGGGGGTGGTGTTTCCATATTCATAAAGGATGTGCACACCTCCAGACTGGTAGCTCAACACAATGCATCAGAGATACTTCAGGTGCAGCTAACATTGGGTAAGACAGCGATTCAGGTCATAGCCTGTTATAGGTCCCCAACCATGTCCCAAGACACTCGTTCCATGTTCTTAAAGACCCTGGAGAATATTAGGGTCTGACCTATCACACATATACTGGGCAACTTCAACTACCCCTCTATTAACTGGGAAAACTACTCATGTACCAATACACTTGCCCAACGTTTCCTTGAATTCATTAATTCCAGTGCCCTAAACCAGCTCGTTCTTACCCCCACTAGGGCTAGCAACATCCTTGACCTGGTCATTACTAACATGGGTGACTATTGCTCTACACCAACAGTCAACTCCTCCTCGGTTAGATCTTACCACAAACTAATCACCTTGGAAATCCACAACCCTCACACCCCCTCAGCCCCGCAAAGGTAACCACCATGAAAAACTTCTCCAAAGCTAACTTTGGGCTCCTAAGAACAGAGGTGGCTAACTTCATGGCACCCATGGAAATGGAGAATAGTTGCATGACTGCCGTATCATACACCAATGCACTGTACGAACACATACACAAATGCATGGATCTTGCTATACTCAATAGAACTAAGACACTTTCCTCCAAAAAAAGGAAGCCAATCTGGTTGTCCCCTGTCATAAACAAACTTTACAACAGAAGGTGGAAACTGATGAGGAATAAGGTGAAGTCCCAAGACTAGAAAAACTCCCTTATCAGCCTCAACAAAAAGTTGAGATCCCTCATCAAATCCTGTAAAGCTAGGTATGAAAACAGAATTGCAGCAGATAATAAAGACAACCACAAGGCCTGCTATAGTTATATAAAGAACCTCCACGGCAATACCCAGATTTGCTCTGAGCTACTAGACAATGGTACCTCCTATATGGAGCCAACAGATATTGCCAATATACTGGCTGACAAATTCAGTGCCAACCCCCCCCCCCCCAAAGGACCAATCACAATACCAGTAGATTGCCAGGCACCCAATATTAATGCTGCACAGGTTAAAACAGCACTGTCCAAGGCCAAGAATACAGCTTCTATGGAACTTGACAATATCCCTGGCTGTGTTCTATATGAACTACAGAGTGAAATGGCACCACACCTGTGTGCCCTGTTCAATCACAGCCTCACCTTAGGCTTTGTCCCTACCAAATTGTGCACTGCTATAGTCATCCCTCTCCACAAAGGAGGAGCAACTACAGTCCCCAGGAACTATCACCCCATTAGCTCGACAAGTCTGATATGCAAAGTTATGGAACACATCATCATGGACCTAATAAACAAGCATATAGGGAATCTCCAAACTCTGGATCCCACACAGTTTGGTTTTGTGAAGGGTAGATCATGCCTGCTCAACTTAGTGGACTTCTTTGAGTCAGTCACCAGAGCTGTGGATGAAGGAAAGGTGGTTCATACAGCCTACCTGGATCTGGCCAAGGCCTTTGATACCATTCCCCACTCAGGAATCGTAGAAAACCTCACTAAGCTAGACATCAACCCCTATATCACTAGGTAGGTTGCAAACTGGCTCACAGATAGAACCCACAGTGTGAAAGTAGCTGACTCCAAGTCAGACTGCTGACCAGTCACAAGTGGAGTCCCACAGGGATTGGTCCTCGGTCCTCTCCTGTTTGGTATCTACTTCTCAGAAGTCCAATCCAACACAAAGGGACTCTAGCTGACAAATTTCACAGACGTTTGCAAGTTGGGAGCCATTATTAACTCCTTAAGTGATGTTGACATCCTACAGAAAGGCTTCACTGAGACCAACGACTGGTGTCAGAACCATGGCCTTAAACTCAATGCCAAAAAATGTGTCGTTATCCCCTTTGGGAAAAACCCAGTTCCCATGAACTACCACATCGATGGTAGTCCACTGAACACAGAAGGCGTTATAAGAGATCTAGGAACACAGGTTGACAGCGACCTCTCTTTTGATCACCACACTGCCACTGTGGTCAGAAAGTACTTCTATGTGGCACATCTCATTACTAAGGGTTTTGCATCCAGGAAGAAAGAGGTAATTGTCTCCCTCTACTCTTCCCTCATTAGGCCAATCATCAAGTACACTGCCCCATTTGGCATGTACCTCACTAGACACCTGCAACAACTGGAGAGGCCACAGAAGTACCTCATAAAGAAGATCCTAGGCCTTAAACACTTGTCCTATACGGACAGACTCAAAAAACTCCAACTATTCTCTGTCTCATATCACCTACTTAGAGGTGATCTCTACTTGACTTATAAAGCCATGTCTGACCCAGCTCTGTTAGAAATGCTACATCTAAAGAAATCTCAATCCCTCCGCACCACACGCTCCAGAGACCTCAACCTCATTACCACAATCAACAGAACTTGCTGGAGGGATAGTTTCATAACCCAGAGATTGCCCATGCTATGGAATAGACTTCCCATACATGTCAGACAGAGCACCTCACTGGCCCTCTTCAAGAGAAATCTTGATGAGTGGATGGGAAATAGAAAATTCACCACAAGGATCACTCCAGTGGCTCAACTCGACAGAGGCACTGGAAATTAAGGTCGGATAGCACGATGCCAGGGTAATTCTATGGGCTAGGCTTGTAAAGGCTCTAGGGCCATTAGCCTAGTACACACCTATGAACATATGACTTAATGAACAGTATGTCTTTTGTGGGATAGGGGGTCAGTAGCAAGACTTTATAAGAGCATGGAAGCATAACCCTCCTCTCTAGCAGGCAGAGTTTTTGAAAGTGTATACAAATCCCAGGTAAGTTTTCTTTTGAAATTATTGCCTGTTACATGCACATTTTTTTTTAATGTTACTGAATATGACAGAATGATACTGATATAAAAATGTGTCACAATTGTTTGCAGCATTTTTTGTAAAAAGAAAAAAAAAGTCATGTTTATCAAGTTTATTGAAGACTGGATCCTAGTGATCATGGATATTTCAGATATTTACATTTCTGCAAGAGGGCTCTCCACTCATTGATATAAACATCAACCAATGTAGATATGACAACCTGTCTCCATGTAAAAATGGGAAAAAAGGGTGGCTAATCACAAAAGTAACAACATGGTTAACCCTCAGAATTTAGGAATGGAAAACGTAAGGGATTGTCTGATCATAATCAAGGAATTAGTCAATGAACAGGTGGATGTAGTTTTTGGTTTATTCAAGTGTATTTTGGGAAACAGCTTCTTTGTGTTTCATAAAAGTTACTATTAGCAAACAAAGGTAGGGTTGAGATGGGAGCAGGTCTGCATCTGCTTTTACCAACATTGTATTGCATGAATGAGAAAGAAACTTTAATTTTTCTTCCTATAATAAATATAAATTTTAGGACAGTGATGTTAAAGTGAATAGGAGAGAATGGGAAAAGTGGTAACCTAAGCCAAATATATACAGGAAGACCTCTGTAACCATATATATGCAAAAAGTGCCCACACAAGGTTTCAAAAGAAAAATATTCAAAGGTAGCTCACCAGGATTTCAAAACTGGTCTCTAAGAACAGTAACATGATGAAAGGAATTGAAATCTTAAAACAATCTTTATGGACAGAGGCTGTGATACCAGTTTGGTAAAATCAGTTATTAATGAAGGAATAGCAGAATGGTAAACTGAATTACTATTTAAATTTTCAATGAAGTGAACAACTAAGTGGTGGTGAGGAAAAAAGGTAAGAGTTCCCTCAGGAATAGTAATGCCGTGTTTTTTGTTTTATTATAGTAACAAAAAGAAAAGCATTACATTGATCATAAGTCCTAACTGGAAGATCTTACAGGGAAGTAAAAATGTTTCCAAAATAGTGGGTAGTGAACTCTTTTTTTATATACAAAAGGAACCAAAACTTTAAAAAGTTTTTTTTTTGGGAAAGGTTAAGAATTTAAATGAGACAGGGAACCAAAGGAGACTAGAGACATAACCTTATGCATTATGTTTGCAGTGTCTGTACATTAATGATGACCCAAACATCTTTCTGCCACACCCAGGCATCAGTCTGAGAGTAATATCTTATTATAACCACATTTCAGGTGGAGGCATACATGTGACTACATGGAACAGCTGCAATGCATTTTGTGTAGGGAGGACATATCTCAGACTGTGACAAAGAATTTACATATATGCCTTTGTGATTAAAAATATAGATGAGCACTGCTTTATGTAAATATTTGTCAAAATTTTAAGAAATTCAGATTCATTGGTATAGCTCATGTCAAGCTGACGAAACAGATGATGACTCTGAAGGCGGTATTCACGGTCTATATTAGTTTGCTGAAATGGTATTCCAGTGAGCACCTATTCAGCGACCCATAGTCAGCGAACATTGCATCGGCAATTCACTGAGTTTACTAAGGGCAATGAAATAGTTGCTCAAAGCACAACAGACCAACTTTTAGTTTACTAGAATCCACCCAAGTGGAGAGCTTCACCCCCACCAACTATATATATATATATCAGCTCCGAGATTGCACTACAATGGAGAAAAGGGCAAAGTTCTGTAGTTGTCCATTGTGCTTTGGGCAGCTATTTCATTGCCCTTAGTGAATTCAGCAAATCTCTGAAGTGAGTTTTGCTGATTATGGTTCACTGAATAGATGTTCGCCAGAATACCATTTCGGTGACCTAATATACACCTGGTATTCATAGTCACTTATACAAATGTGATAGGGGTATTCTTGATACTTACGAATGAGCATAGCAAAGGTGCGATTCATATAGGCCATTTGCACTAATTTGCAAGGCCTAAAAAATAATGGGATGCAAATGAGAAGTGTTGTAAAGTATAGTATGCTAATGAGGCACTTTTGCAATTCATAGTCCAACATCCCTGTGGTATATACATCCATTCTTAAATGCAGTGCTTTGCCTTTGATATTAGAGAAGCAATCCACTAACTTGCTTGTCTAAGTATGCACAAGCACTTCACTGACACACAAAGAACTATTTCCCCTAACAACCCCTTCATTAGTTTGTATTAAGTACGCACAAGCACTAAAATTAAAAAATAATTTTTCCCAGCGATCACTTCAGCGGTCTGTCCATGTATGAACAAGCACTTCCCTGACACACAAATGAATTATCTCTTTCAGCGACCCCTTTCAATAATATTTCTTAGTATGCACAAGCATCGAAAAGAAGCCTTTACCCAAGCAACCACTTCAGTAATATGCCCTGGTATGCACAAGCAGTAAAATGAACATTTCACCCAAGCAACCCCTTTAGTAACATGCCCAGGTAAACACAAGCACTGAAATACAAATTTCAGCCAACCAACCCCATCAGTAAAATGTTAGATATGCACATACATCAAAATAATACATTTACCTAATTGACCCCCTCTATTACAAATATCCAAGTATGCTGAAGCGCCATATGCTTTCCCATTGCATCCCTGTACTCTACTGAAAAACAGCTGCATTCTGGCATAACTTCAGAGTGATTTACATACTTTGTATGCAAATGAGTTCATCATAGATTCATGTCTATTACTCAAGCTCATGCACATACATAGCAGCTGTCCCCATATCAGTTATCTGTAAATGACATTACACATTTCCAATAGGGGAATGTGTTCAGAAAAAAGTCCTCTGCATTTCAGTAGTCATCCTGACAGTCTGGGATTTGCATAACCACATAACGCTTATTTTTGCGGATCTCTGCTAAGAGTATGTGAAGCCCCGGACTATGAATACTGCCCTGAATCTATTTTAGTCAAAAAAGGAGGAGAGTTGTAATTATATCTTAATCTATTTGCTTCAGCAGTTCTGAATGAAATGGTCAGTATACAGTAGTAAGAGACCAGGATACTTAAGTGGCCATTGCAGTCTAATTTGATAATCATGTCTCCACCACAGTCAGGAAATTCTTGTATCTGTTTCAGTTAATTTCCAAGTATATATCCTCAAGATCCAAAGAAGTTATCTTACTGCTGTACTTTTCCTATTAACTGACTCAGCATTGATCACCCTGCCTTCTTTGGTATGTACAAATCCAAACATATCAGTCAAAAAATGAGAGGTCCTAAATTATTGGACTATCCTACTAGAGTAACTCAACTATCCTAATCCTCAGTAGCCTACCGGCTGCCCTCGGGTGACTTAAATCTCACTTTTTGAGTCATAGAAGACCTATTTCTTATTTCTGTCCAAAATGAATATCTCTACAAATACCCATATAAGGGACCTAAAAGTACACTAACAAATAAACAAGACTCATTAGGGGGATGTGCTCCTAACGCAATGTATTCCCAACCTAAGGAATAAGCTGCCATTGCAAGTCAAACAAATTATTACTTTGGCTACTGTTAGGGCTAGTTATGACAATTGCATGAGCAGGTACAAAGTCACACCAGGATTATATACTGCCCTACTTGATTTGAGAAATTAGCACTACTATGTGTTTGAAAATGATAGAATAATTTTAAGTGTGCATACATATATTTATATGGCTAGGCATATTAATATTCCTAGGCCACTTGTCAAGTATTGTTCCTAGGTAATGTTTTAACAGCTTAACTTCAAAAGAGTGAGTTAATTTATTGTTGATGTTTCTTTACTTTTTTGCAATCATTCTACTCAGTTGCAATTATAAACTGGGTGGAATATTTTACTGATTGAAACGGTGTCATGTGATTTTTTTGAAAAATGTACTTAATGGGATTGCTTTTTGCTTTATTCATTCTGAGGAAGTCTGTTTAGGTTGTATGAAACTAAAGAATACAATCATTAAAGCTGAATGGACTTTTATCCTGTGGCTCAGTGTTGTGTTGGTTCTATCAGTTTGCTGATTTTTTTGTTGACACTAGCTATTGACCAAGCTGTGAAAGGGTAGAACTGAACTCGGCATCCTAGAGCTGTGAGATAGAAACTATAATGACTGACTCACCATATGACCCATCTTTCTGCATTGTTTGATTATATTGGTGTTCACTGTGTGCTTTGTGAATATATGCAAACGTTTTATGAACAGGTTTGAAATGTACACATTTGAAAATTTTAAAAGAAACATGGACAGAAATTTTCACTGCCTGTGAAAAATATTTAAAAAACAGAATGATTCAGATAGTGGTAATTTGGATTGCAAAAAATTCTACAGTGGAATGCAATGTTTCACTGTCAGCTCATATTAAAGGTCGAGTTTCTGATTATTAACAGTAACATGACATTTCCACAACAATATGCTGCTGAAATCTGGTATTCTCAAACAATGCGTGGAGGTGTACAAGTACTCTGTATAGTACGTATTATCCAATGCCATTCAGGATTGAGATTCATAGACATGGACCATTGTCCTTAACACTGACATAGAAATGTACCCACTTCTTTGTGAACCATGCACTAGGAAGCATTGCACCCACTGATGTGTAATATGTTCTAGTGTCCAATTCATTCCTGTACACCCCCCCCCCCCGGCAGTGTGACAGTTGCTTTACTGTGCTGCACTGCATGAGAGGTAAGCACAGTATATCTTGTATAATTTGGTACGTACATAGCAGCTGTGCATTCTTCTCCATTTTCATCTTTGACGGCGCTTCTCAAATACATCAGAGTAATAAAGCACGTAATGAAGTTAGGCTCATTGTCGTAATGTGATAATGAGGGTATATAGTGCTTTGTGAACTCCAGTTTGCAGGAACTTACCAACATGGCTGTGTGTATGTGGGGGGGGGGATGGCACCTTAAGGACATCTGTTGTAGAAAGGATCTTCCCATTGTGCAATAGATGTTTTTTTGCTTGTACTAAAATGTTGCTAGGCACTGTATGCTAACATAACATGATACCGTGGAAGAGATACTGCTGCTCTGTCAGATGCTCCATAATTGTATATGGATCTTGTCCCATAATTTAGCTGACTGGGAGCACAAATAAGCCAGTGGTGCGGCTTTGTTGAATTGCATAGAATCTTGGAGGGGGGAGGGGATGGTAGTTTGCATATGTATTCCTTGCATGAAGTATACTGGCAATACAGAGAGGCAAGACCAAATATTATGTGGTCTTGCCACATTGTGTACGTATCTTGATGACTCAATGAATGCTTTGGGCACAGGTACACAATATACCAGCCTTGCTCAGTGCTGTATCAGTGTTTATGAATGGGGCTCAAGTAATCTAAAGCTGTGGCCTCTATTTTACAAGTGCTATTGTATTAGAATGTGCCTTCCAGATACTAAACTGACTGATATTAGATTTACAAACTATTCACAATATGACTAGACGTCTACAGCAAGTCATTTAAACTTAATCCAAGAATAAAAGAAAGTATTATGCTTAAACTTTAGAGCAATACAATATCAGAGTACTTGCTTTTGCATTCATACTTGGAATGTTACTTCACCTAACACAGATAAATTCTTTTTTTTATATAACGCTTATATGATACTATTAAAGCTCACCTCTTTTCTCTAAGGAAAATGACCTTCACTTTTGTCTGTATTATAATTCAGATAAATGCTTATCTGCAACTCTTACTTCAGTATGTATTTTTTTTACATAGAAAAACAAAAATACACTGTTCAGCACAGCCAGGAAATAAAATCACTGGATATTTATTAAAATAACAAAACATATAAAACAGGTAAGTGCTTTCGTGTATACACCATGTACTTCATCAGACCATAATACAGCAAACAACACAGCCTTACATAATCAAGAAATTAGGCAGTTAGCAAATCAATGAAGCAATCCCCTTGCCTTTAATTAAGGTTTTACAGTTATAGTCCCATTCAAACCGGGACTCCTATGTGCTTGAAGGGTAGTGATCCACCTAGTCTCAGCTACTTCTACTTTATTAATTATGTTACCTCCATGAAATCCAGTGTTAGTCAGCTGCAAAACCAAAAAGTTAAAATTATGATCTGGATGAATCTTAATATGTCTATATAGTGCACTACTGCATCCTCTCTTCTTATATAACTATAGAGTTCCAAGATACATTCTCTCAAGGAACAGTTCATCTTACCTACATAGAAGCAGGTGCAGTGCCTACAGCATGCTAGATAAACTAAATCACAACTGCCACAATCAGCATAAAACCTAGGAAAAAAAGTAAAACCATTAGTCGGATGCTCGTATGTCTTAACTCTATAAATATATCTACAGGCTCTGCAAGCCCTGCAGGCGTATGTGGCTAACCTGGAAGACAAAGGTCATGTATGGACCCTCTCATGGCCATAGTACAATATCCTCTTAAGAGAAGGGTTGTTTCTAAAACAAAAAGTGGGTTGGGATCCTACTAGCTCCCTGATGACATTATCTGCCATCAAGACAGGCCAATTCTTACATATAATATCACAGACATTATCAGTGTCATTGGTATAAGTCAAAATGACCCGACCACCATGTCTGTTAAGGGAAACTAGACTTAGCACGTGAGCTATTCGAGAAACAGGGTCTCTCCCGATCACTCCGAGCATGACTAATATCAGTAGTGGCCTCTACCCATTCATCTTCACGATAGCCCATAGCAAGAAAATCAGCACTTAGACCCACCAATGCATCAGCAAAAACTCTGTCATCAGTGTGTAATCTGGACACCCTACAGACTTACCTTTTCAAAACATTCTGATAAACAAACCCAGGATACATGCTGGTCTGGTGTAACAAACTGTTCCTCCAGCACGCCTTTATATAAAGCCTAGTCTCAAGTGTACCACCATCACACTTAATAAGCTGAACATCCAAAAAATCTATCTCATGAAAAGAGACATGTTCAGTCAACCTAAGAAAAGATGTTGTCTTATCTAAATAAATAATAAAATCATCTGAAACATTTAATGGACCATCCCATAGCAGGAAAACATCATCCACAAAACACTTATAATATTTAAGATAGGGAACAAATTCATGAGTCCCAAAAACAAACTCCTCCTTCCAATGTGCCATCACAAGATTGGCATAGCTATTTGCACATGTTGTGTCCATCACTACGCCAGTCTTCTGTAAGTAAATCTGTTCACTAAAAACAAAAACATTATTTTCAAGAACAAGGCCCAAGAGAAAACAAATCAAAAATACCATATCATTAGAATAGTGTGCACCCTTAGAAAGAAACAGTCCCCCTTTAATATTGGGGATGACTGTAAATAATGTAGATACATCTAAGGTGACTAAAAAACACTTGTAATTATCGGTGGGCCCTAAAGATTCATGTAGGGTCTCAAGAAAATGCTGTGTCTCTCAACATGGAGGGGACCTTATCAACAATAGGTCTTAACTTGCTGTCAATGAACATTGATAGAGGCTCTGTCAGCCACCATCTACCACACACAATAGGTCGTAATGGAGGTCTATAGGGATCCTTATGGATCTTCGGGAGGCCATGGATGACAGGCAATAGAGTCTTATCAACACACAAAAAATCATAGAACTCATAGTCAATATATCTGTTCATCAACAAATCATATAATTCTCCTTTAACATGATGTAATATCCTCTCAACTGCTGGAGAGGATATCAACATATATACAGAGCTAAATGATAACATATTTAACATACCATTCACATAATGCTCTTTATCTAAGACAACAATCACCCCACCTTTATCAGCGGGGCATATCTGTATCTGTTGATTACACCTCAGCTCATTGAAAGCACCCCAATCATCTCTTGTCATGTTGTAAAACCTTTTAGATTTAACAGTAAAAGATCATGTTCACAAACCTTTAAAAATGATTCAAGTGAAGCATACAATGGGGGAGAAAAGGAACAAGGTTTCTTAACTCTGTCAACAAAAGTTCCAGCATTATCATGAAAAAAAGTCTTAAGCATAACACTTCTCATAAAGAGTCTAAACTCTAACAAAAGATCATATTTCTGTGATGAATGAGCAGGAATAAATGATAAACCATGATTCGATATATTAATGTTATCATCTTTCTTTATTCACTTGGTCTGTTTCGTTTATTTTAATTTTTTTATGTACTCAGACATTCATAATGTATTAAATTTAAATTTGCTTCTACTAATGCAACCATCATTTACATTTGTGATTTAATTTTGGAAGTGAATTAGAGGTGCCATTACTGTAAAAGTAAAAACTTCCCTTTTCCATAAACTAATTACAGGAGTTTGATAATTATGGTAATTTGTTCAAAAGGAGTTTTTTTTCAAGACAGAATTCAAATTGTTTGAAAGTTATATTTTTTGAGATTGCAGTTAGGTCAATGACAGAGATGTATAATTTGAACAAGACAATGACATTAGGGTTACAATTGTGACTTGATTTATTGGTAGCACTAAGTTTGAGTTTGGGACAGAATTAGGATTATATTTAGATTTAAGATTATGGTTAGAAGGTCCTCAGATTACTGTATCTTGCTGGGGGAGGAGGTGTAAGAGCTTTGCCCCTTTTCATAAATACTGTGAATAATTACACATATAGTTATGGTTTGAGCATATGAAATGTATATATGTTTCAATGCAGTGGTTTTAGCTTTCATTGTTTTTTTTTTTACTTTAAATGTGTTGTTTCTAAAAGAACTGTACTAAATCTTTTGAGCCTGATAGTATATCCTGTCTTAATATTTCTATGCAGTATAATAGAAACCAGGCATGGGAACTAGGGTAAGGAAGGATGGGAAAGCACCATTTGAACAACTGATTATATACAAGCAAAGGAAAAAGTAAATCACCTAAATGGGTTTTAGTTTTCTTTTCTGTTAGCATTCCCTAAGGGATAAGATTGCTAGACTACAATTTCAGAAGTTTCCCAGAAGAAGGAAGCACCTCTGACATAGAGGGATAAAGCTTTGTCTACAACCCAGGCAATCCAACATTGATTAACAGCTGAGTTACCTGATGGAGTTGGTAGGGGAGAATGCCAGTACCCATCCTGCTGGGGGTGTGGGGGGAGCTATTTGCCCAGCAGTCCCGTAAAGAAGCATCAGTGATGCAAATACTTAATCGGGGGGATGGGGGTTATGTTGAAGAATGCACTTCCTGGTAGTGCCTTCAACTCAGGTTTGTAAAAATATGCACTTCCATGGGGCTAGCCACCATTGTGACACAGATCAAATTTCCTATGGGATGAGCCTCCATGGTGATACAGAACAGATGTCCTATGGGGTTAGCTTGCAAGGTAATACAGATCAGATTTCCTATGGGAGTAGCCTCCATGATGATAAAGAACAGGTGTCCTATGGAGTTAGCTTCCATGGTGATACAGATCAGTTTTCCTATGGGATTAGCCTCCATGGTGATACAGATCGGCAATCCTATGGGAGTAGCCTCCATGGTAATACAGTTCAGATGTCCTATGGGGTTAGTCTCTGTGGTGATATAGAGCAGATGTTCTTCTGGCCAGGAGTGATGTTAACCCTTTACAAATACTTTCATTGCTTGGATGCAGGTGAAGGCATAAAACAACATCCTGTCTGACAGCCTGTCTGGACAACTCTTGTCCTGACTCTGATTGAAATTCTTGAATAATGGAATAAATGGGCAGTTGACTATCTGGGAGAGAGGCTGATGGTAAGATGGCATGGGGCAGAAATCACATAAAAAAGAGTTTTCCAGAAGGATGATTTTATGTGCTGCTTTGTGGGACTTGGGTTTATATAATACATACATTCTATTCTCTGAATTTACAGTTGATTTTCAAACCTTTAGTAAAGTCAAGGCATTGTTACTAGACATAAGTGAAATTTTATCCCTGAAATTCAGTGGTAGTAAGAAAATCCTGGTGGGTGGCAAATATGTGTAGCCAAACAGACATGAAAACATTTACTAAAAGGTTAATGACCAGATAGGTAGCTATGTGAGTGCGTGGTTAATTCATTACAAAATGCACATCTGTGAGTCTGAATGACTAAAAGTACTAAAACAATGGCATGTAGCAAAATAAACAACCTGAAATATAAGCTAATACACACATATATATATATATATATATATATATATATATATATATATATATATATATATATATACATGTGTGTGTGTGTGTGTGTGTGTATAAATATATGTTTGTGTATGTGGTGTGTGTGTGTGTGTGTGTGTGTGTGTGTGTGTGTGTGTGTGTGTGTGTGTGTGTGTGTGTGTGTGTGTGTGTGCATGCGCGCACGCATGTGTGTGTGTATATATATATATATATATATATATACATATATAGATATATATATATATATATATATATATATACATATATATATATATATATATATATATATATATATATATATATATATACATGGGCAAATACAACTTTATCAACTAGAGGCATATTTTACACTGTCGAGTGGCAAGCCCTGTCTACTATCTTGAGGATACTGTGCACCACAGTAGATGCCCAAAGTGGTGGTCTATGCAACTCTTCCCCCCATAGGGCACCATGTTGAGTCTATGCCGCTGTGCACAGATCCATTCTTTGTCGAGTTAGAGATGAAAACACTCAGCATGTTTTTCAGAGGTGGAAGGAATCCCACAGAGACACATGAGAACATACAAACTCAAAACAGCCATTGACCATAGGTCAGGATCGAACCTTGTGCATGGGAGGTGAAGCTCATAATTATTATGTCAAATGATATAAGAACAAGCATACTTGTGCCAGTGTAGAAGAACAAAAGAGACATCTGCAACTGTGGGCAGTACAGAGGTATTAAACTCTTATTACACTGTATGAAAGTTCTGGAGAGGGTGATTGATAAATGGATAGGCAGGCTAGTAGAAAGTAAGATGGGAGATGAGCAGTTCAGATTCAGGTCAGGGTACAGAACAACTAACCTAATGTTTATAGTGAGACAGATTGTTTAGATGAGGAAAGAGGCCAATTGGGTATTCCTAGAATTGGAGAAAGCATATGACAAGGTCCCAAGAAAGCCGATTTGGGCAGTCTGTGGTGGCTCAAAGTCCCAGAAACATTGATAGAATTAATGCAGACTATGTACAAGGTCCCAATGATTTAAGTACAAATGGCGTTCGGTCTGACAGAGGGGTTCATAGTTGGAGTGGGTGTGCATCAGGGTTCAACTCTGAGCCCACTGGTGTTCATAGTGGTGATGGATTACATTAGGAAGCAGGTCAGAGGGGACAGATCAACAATGTTGCTGTATGTAGATGATGTGGCATTACAGGTAGACTCTGAGAAAGAACTTGAGCAAAGGACAGGGGAGTGGTATGCAAAACTGAAGGCACATGGGATGAAACTGAGTACAGACAAAACAGTGGTAATGGCAGCAAATGAGGAAATCAGAAGAATATGAGAATTGAGATAGAAGGGAAAACAGTGGAACAGGTAAACAGCTTCAAGTATCTGGAAGGGATGGTTAAGGAGAAGGGAAGCTCAAAGCTAAAATTAGAGGGACTGCGGGCAGCTGGCATAGAGTGTCAGGTGTTGTGTATGACAGAAGAATGTTAAAGAAATGGAAAAGAAAGGCATACAAAACCGTGGTGTGACCAGTACTACTGTATGGTACAGAAACCTGGATAGTAAAGGCAGTGCAGATGAGGAAGCTAAAGATGATGGAAATGAAGTGCCTAAGACAGGTGGTAGGATGCACACTGTGAGACAGATGAAGAAATAAGGACATATGAGCAGAAGCCAAAGTAGCTCCAGTTGCATGGAGATATTCTTTAATTACCCCTATCTTAAAAGAAAATAAAGACCCTAAATATTGCAATTCTTATAGACCAATATCTTTGCTTAATAATGATTATAAAATCTTTAGGTCAATTATAGTTAATAGAATGAAAGTCCCACTTTCCAATATAATTAATAAAGATCAAACGGGTTTTATATACAATAGACAAACATAGGACAATATCAACAGGATATTAACATTAATTGATTAAACAGAGAAAATCAAGAAGCATTGATAGTTGGTTTAGATACAGAAAAGGCCTTTGATTCTTTAAACTGGGATTATCTAGTTACAGTTTTGAATATATTTGATTTTCCCCTCTCTTTTATCACATTCATAAAGAAGGTTTATGAGAATAACGTAGCAGTTGTTAAAGTAGGCCCTTTTACCTCTGAAGCCATACAGATCACTAGAGGAACTAGACAAGGGTGTCTCATGTCACCTATCTTGTTTGCATTCGTTATAGAAATTCTTGCAATTCTAATATGTAGCAATTCAAAAATAAGAGGGATAGATGTATATGATCAATATAGTTCCAAAATAATGTTGTTTGCTGATGATGTGCTTTTCACTTTACTTAACTCTAAAGAAGTATTGCATGAAGTAGATTCATTAACAGGAACTTTTCAAAAACTCTCGGGTCTCTACTTTAATAAATCAAAATCAAAGTTCCTGTTGTTAAATAAAAAACAGGAGGTACAAGTATCTGTAAATCATATTATTGGTAAGAAAGTTCCAACCTTGGACTGTTTAATGATTGTATTGTGTAAGAATATGGTAGAGATTCTAAATACCAATTATACAAACATTATAGAGTCAATTAAAACATTGGTAAATAAATGGAACGATATGTTTATGACATTTGAAGACAGACTGCAGTTGATAAAAATGGTCTTACTACCTAAAGTAATATATATATAGCCCAGGCTCTTATATTATTACCAAAAAAATGATTTTTTAAAGAAATTACATCAATATTCTTAAAGTTCTTATGGTATCCAAAGAAAAATTCACCCCGGGGATCACGTCAGTCGCCCTGCTAGACAGGGATCCAGGGAAGTAAATACTGTGGGAAGAAATAGCCAGGGAATTGTTATGGCTGGGCTTGTATAGGCCAATAGCCTAGTACCAACCTTTGAGCCTATAAAAATAGAGTGGCATATTGTCATCATATTAGACATTGGGAACAAGGGGGGGGGGTTAAAATTTCCAGACATTGAAACATACCTAAGGGCTTCTAGACTTAATATTGCAATAGATTGGATAAATCCTAAATATTCTTCTAATTGGAAATGGTTATATTCCATAATATTAAGGAATGGAAATGTTTTATCAAAAAATCTTATAGTTACAGATAAAGATCATAGAATGTGTCACTATTTAAGTATAAATCTACTATATAGTATAGCGAAACCAACCAAATTAAACCAAATAAACCAATATTTTTGACACCTTTAGGAAATTTGCCAATATGAATATAGATATAAAACTTTGGTTTGCATTATTAACTCCATTCAGTATTACAAGAAACTTCCCTGATAAAGTACATAGAGAGATTTTTACTTCATGGGGAAATAAGAACTTAATATGCTGGTTTCATTGTATAAAAAACAACAAGTCTTGGAAACACAGCATTTAATCTCAGCCTACGGATTAACAGCTAATGATTGGCTAATGTTGAAGAGTGTTTTAACATATTCTAAGCATCTATGTAGACTACTAAATGATTCATCATTTTAAAGTACCCCTAAATTTATATCTTGGTTGTTTGAAATTATCTATGACAACACTAATACAAAAAAATGAGTTATCATACTTATATAATATATGAATTGCTTATAGGACAGCTCCTAAAGTATCCTTTTGGCAATATTTAACTAAAGGTATACAGACTCCCCTATCAATAGAAGATAAGACAAATATCTTACTCTCAGTTAAATTAACATCTCATTCACAATATTGGAGAATATTTCAATGGAAATATCTTCATTAATCCTTCTTAACTCCTGAGAAAATTTCAAAGATAAACACCTCAAGTAATAATGTATGTTGGACATGCCAAAAATCAGCAAATGCAGGCTAGTCCCATGTTTTTTATGACTGTGTTAGTATTAGAACATATTGGAATGAGATTCATAATTTTTTACAAGCTCTTTATACAGATAATTTTATTTTGACAAAATCTCTAATTTTACTGAATGTAATCAATAATCCTCACTTGAAGAAATTGGATTTGTATTTAATATGAACTATACTAGCAATAGCTAGAAAATGTCTAACCAGAAGATGGAAATCCAACACAGTGCCCACCATGGACAAATTTTTATTTCTAATGAAGAAGTCTGTTTTAATGGAGATCAAAACTAAAGAACTGAGAATCGATCCCAAGCCATTAGTCAATAACACATGGAGAAAAGTTTTGACACTGATTGACACCTTGCAATTGGAATCAGACTCTTCCTGATAATTTAAATATAATGTATCAACATCATTGTTTTTACGTAGATCTGTTGTTATCCTAACCTGTCAGGCTAAATGTAAATATTGTATATAGTCGAATATTTATTAATTGTAAACAATCATTATTATGTTTTAAATCAAAATAAAAAATATTTGAGAAAAAATATTTGGTCCTTTCGTGCAAAGTGATAGTTACGTTTAATTTTTATTTTGTTTTCTTATATAGCCTCAGCAATATTCTAGTTTAAACTAGGGCCAGATACATTAACGCTTACATAAAGTGTACATGATCTGTATTCAAGAACATCCCTACCAGATTTTTGTGCTGTCTATTCACTCATAATGATTACACTGAGTTTACATGTAGTCTGCACTTTGTGGTAACCTTAATGAATCCCCCTTGATATTTAAGACTACAAGAAAATCATTAGGAAAACTAAAATTAAGATGAAGAATGTGTGAGTTAAGGCATTAATGAATCCCAGGGCTAGTTTTATTTCCATAGTTAGTACACTGAACAAACAATATAACTGTAAATAAAAATGTGCATGCTGAATTTATGAGTTTAGCTGTAATAATAAAAAAAGAACTCATGAAGTATTATGCTTGAACTGCTTTAAGACTGATTGGCTGGGTAACTTTCTTCTTTTGGCTTTGTCAAATATTTACTGAAGTTTATTTTCTGTGCTCCATGAAGCATTTAGCAAAATATGACACTGACAAGCAGAAGCAGACAGGCAGAGGTTGAATTGTCTTTCCCTGGGATAGGTAGCTACAGTAAAAACAGTCTTTGGTGGACAGCTTATTTGCGTGACCGCCAACTGCCTGTGGAGCACCAGTCCCATTCAATGAAATGCATCAAATAGACTGTTTCCTTATTGCAGGTATGATAACTCATTTAACACTCTTACTGCAATACTTTTATGCAGTGCTGGCAGCTATCAGCTCATTCATTAATTCAGGCTGATAGCAAGACAACAGGCTATCACTGAAAATGATATGTGAATGCTGACTGGCCAAAAACCTCATGCATTAAGTTCTTCTCAGAAGTGGTTGTTTGCTGGAAGTGGTTAGTGCAAGTGGTAAAATATGTGCACTAATTTTGAAGCTGCTGCAGTAATTTATTTCATTTGTAGTAAATGCAATAATTTAAAGAAACAGCCTCTGATCACTTTTCTTGTGAAGTGAGGGTTGCAGTCAGTTTTAAAAAGAAATACTGTACTTTTACTCAACACATATGTGGTTAGGAATGTCACACTTCTAGCAGTCTACATTCAACCTTGCATTCCAGAACATTTTCTGAAAAATCAACTTAAAAAGTATAAGATAAACAAATGGAAATATTTTGTGAAACAAAAGGTATTAAAATTCTACAAATAGTAATGTTATCACTAAAAAGTATTTTTTACATTGGTAATAGTTAATGTAGTCAAAGTTTTTCCATAAATACTATACATACTATGATATATTATAATGCACACAAACCCATAATTATCCTCAGGATTCAATAAACTGCATGCAGGAATAGTGTTATTCCTGCACTAAAGTGAAACATGCCTGTTTCTGCATAGCCTTAATAGTAGCATGCGTTTGCATATTCATGAAGGCATGCTACTGCTAAGACTAAGCAGACATGAACACTACTGAGTGCAGGGGAGTGTTTAAGTAGTGCACACCCATCTAACACCAAAGTGCTATACAAGACTTTTTAAATGTTTTTCAGTGTATGTGGATACTGAAAGCAAATATAAATAGTAAAACAGTGTCTGTGAACACTGAAATAGCTAAGACATCATTAAATAAATGCAGGGTGTGTGTGACAGGTACTGTCACACACCCCCTGCATTGTCAAAGTGGTGTACAGCACTTTCCAAGTGGTTTCAATGTCCACAGACACTGAAAGAAAAAAATTTAGATAGGAAGCAATGTAGAGTGGTGTATGACAGGTACTGTCACACACCCCCTGCATTGCAAAAAGTGCCGTATGGCCGTACCCAACTGTACAGGTTTTCCAGAATGTTCAGATGTCTGCCTTACATACCTCTCAACCTCTTAGTGCAAGAAATCTGGACAAAGCCATAAATAATGGGGGACAAAGGCCCCAAAATAAGGACACTTTTTAAATATGACTCTTACAAACTCAGAAAGTAGATAGAATAGCAGGTTTTGTAGTAGCATGGATTTTCTGAAGGTTATGAAGTCTGAAACTCAAATGTCTATCATTATTTCCTGACTTAAACTCCGTCTGATTTGCCAATGATTTGCTAGAAAACTACAATCATATGAGAAATGAACCAGAATATGAGGCAAAAATCTGAATATTCTGCAAAAATCTGTTCAGTTGAGAGGTATGCTGCCTCATATTTTTGGTGTGTTCCTCCAAATATCGGCTCCTACCTGGCAAATAGCAGAGGATTGAAGTCATTAAATAATGACAAACATTGGAGGTTAAGACTCCACATCTGTCGGAAAAGTCATGCTAATGCAAAACCTATTATTCTATCAACTTTCTAAGTTTGTAAGAGCAATATTTAAAATTTGTCTCTATTTGTCCCCTTACAATTGCTTTTACTGTGACCGACAAGGAGTATTGATACAGGTAAATAAAGTGGTTTTATTAATTTCCTTTTTTGTTTTCCATTCTATGTTATGTTTAAGCATAGCTGAGTGGGTTTGCGTGTTAGGATCTTCTGTTCCGCATTGCTTAAACATCTCATAGCAGCTAAATAAAATGTATGGCTAAAATCCCAAGGATGAGATAGTGTAGTGGTTAGAGTCCTGGCTTTGTGGAGGTGTTCATGGTTCAAGTACCAAAACAGGCACTTTATTTTACATGGGAAAGCATTGTTAAAATTAATTATTTATGTTGAATTAGTTAGTAAGTGATATTTGTCACCCAGGGTAGTGTAGCTGGTCCAAAATGCAAGTATGAGTGTATATAATATGTGAAATCACCCATGTATACACAAGTGTCCCATACAGTATAGTCACACCTCAAGGTAATGTAATGAAAGCACGTGGGGGGATGTTATATAAAGTAAATCATGTACATTTAATAATATGTTAGTAATGATGAATTAATCTACAATCCTGATATTTTTTTAAAATGCAAACTGAGTAATGCTAAGCAGTGCTCAGCTATGCTTAGCCAATTTAAGCATTGCTTAGACGTAAATTCAAAGCAGCAGTTAGCTTAGCTAAGTGGATTTATGCAATGTTAAGCAGTGCTCAGCATTTACCCCTTTAACCACTGTTCAAGTCATCTTAGTGGAGTTGTGCACTGCTTAGCTGAGCTTAGGATTTTCAAACTAGTCCAATGACAGCAAAGGGTGGGAATATGGCCTTATTTAAACCATGCAGGTGGGAATACAGCCAGAACCTGTTGCAGTTTGATCTGTGCAGGAACTATGTCAGGTGTTGGAGAGGGCTTGTGCTTTCAGGCACAGTGCTGGGACATTTTGGAGTCCAGGGTCATGGCTGGGCTCCTTGTATCAAACCATGATGACAGACTGCTGCAGGGCCAGTACCAGGGCTCACAGTATAAAGTGTAGGCATGGGACCATCTGGCACATGACCTCACCAGTGCCACTAGTATCTCCCGAACTGGTGAGCAGGTACGTCATCACTATTCTGACCTAAAGTGGAGGAAGGGGGCCCTCTTGGCCCAATGGATCCAAGATGCTTGGGACAACCATGGTCCAGTAGTTTGTAAGTATCACACATATAGGTGTACCAGATTCTAGCTTGAATATGTGATAGACAGATATGCATAATGTTTGTTTCTCACCACTACAGCTGCAGTAGAGAGGGCTAGTAACATTGAGGCTCATGCAGACAGACTGACACAGATGCATTGACAAGCTGGTGAGTAGAGATCTAACTTGCAGTATATAGTGGCATAAAGTAGAAGGAGTACATTTTGTTTACTGACAGTAGGTATAGTGTGTACTGTAAAAACTCAAAATAAATATTTTTCTGTGCAAATACTACCCATGCAGTCTTGTTAATAAGAATCCAATATACAAGGCTAACAGAAAACTCAAAGCCTTGCTAAAGCAATTCTGCCATAAAAAGTTCATAAAATGTTCTACATACAAGGCTTACAGAGGGAACCAAAATCTTGTAAAAAATTCAAACACATCCAATTCCTTTGTCTATTCAGACCAGTCTTCAAATCTTCAGGTGGATGAGTAAATAAAACGAAACAAAACTGTATCCAAACAGTTTTATTAAACAAACAAGAGAGTAGGTGAGCACTTTCGCTATGTAGCTTTGTCAAACCATATGCATGGGTAGTATTTGCACAGAAAAATATTTATTTTGAGTTTTTATCTTATGACATTTTCTGATCTGTGCAAGTACTTTTATCTGCTGGTGGTGCTTGTTATTATCCTACGATCTATAGTGTGTACTGTATCTAATGAATAAATGACATTTGTCACACTAATTTGATCCACAGGATATCCATTAATAAAAGTGTCATTTCACTATAATAAAGATGTATACTACAAACTGTTGTGTTTACTCTGGTATGTTGTTGTAGAAATAAAATGTGCACAGGTTCTACACAGCAGACATGGGGTTGACAGTATGACATAACTGAGGCTGTTCTGAGAACCAGCTAGTATGCAAAACAGTAGAATGTGGAACTGTAAAACAAGATATAAATGAAATATGAAATATTGTATGCACTAAGTTTTGAAGCCTCAACAGTAATATCTACAGTATTATAGTGTGCCCCCTGCAGCATTGCATTCTTTTGTTAACCTTTGCTTTCCAGATTGTATTATTTCAAAGGATTAAAACGCAGCACAATAACTATCTGCCATGCATGAATGTCAGGATTACAAGGTCAGACTGTCTAACCCAGAGAGTATTAGATAGAAATCAGTCAAGCAAGAAACATCAGTTTCCCAGTAGCTCAGTGTGATGAAAAATAGCCCTGTTGTTCATTTTAGCACATCCAGATACGGTTCGAATCCAGGGAGTAGTACTGAGATGTGTGCATATATACACTAAAGAAATCCTGAATATTTGTAGAAACAGTCAGAAAGTGTTAACAGATATTTTCTCCACAGGTTTTACAGGTAAAGAAATGTGTGTAGTAGCTGTGTGACATGTATACTAATACACTGTGTACAACTGTTACACTGTCCAAACCCATATACCTGCAAATGACAGCAGGATAGGTACATACACCATGCACTCTCCCCGATACATGTCCCTCAAGTGTCACTCTGTCACAGCTAGTAGTCACTGCTGCCAATAACCTTGGACACAGATATTATGCCAGCAGCAGACACACAGCATCAGTGCAGGATACCCCATCTCTGTCAAGTATGTAACCCTGACATGTAAAAGACCCCTCCAGTAATGTAGCCATTATTCTCCCAGTCTGTCCCATACCATTACAGGTTGACAGTCTAACAAGTATGTATGTGATGGGCAGACCTGTAGAGTATTGGGCAGTACTGTTGTAAAAAATAAAAGCCTATACAGTTGTAAATGGACTTTTTTCTCTCCCTCCAACCCTCATCTGCATTAATAATTATTATTCATATACTACGGGTATGTTGTTTTCAAAACCTATTGCTGGGACATGTGTTCTATTATTGTTCATATATTTAATTGGTTGCATATTAATATACCTTGTTAAAATACTATTATTGGTGGCCTGTTGCCATCAATGTAACTTGCATGCTATTAAAATGCTTACTGTTGTTCCATTTATGCATGTGTTCTGTTTGCTATGCAACTGTATCAGATATGTTTGGGGTTAATTGGAACACCCATGCATGCTGTTATAACTAATTTTGAAATGTTTTTTTTTTCATGGCTAAACAATATATCTTGGACAACCTCCACACCATAACACATTTGGGAAGGCAGATCCTGGCAGATCCACCTGTCTTGCCTCATCTGGCCATGGCACAGGGGCCTAGTACATCTGGGACCCAACCTGGAACTTCCTCATCTTCTGGTCCTGCATCACCTTCGGGTGGAACTGCCTCAGGGGACGGGGCCTGTCCCCCCTGGGCACGAGTGTGGAAAGGAGCCTGTCACCCACCACAGGTTCTGGGGTATGGTGCGCAGCATCATCCATTCCAAGTTGGATGGACGGCTTCACCAGATGGAGGGCAGGCAGTGCACCTGGAGGGGCAGGCTGCCCCTGTTGTCCAGTCCCCCAACACAGCCACCTTCAGGGCCATGAAGGTGCAGTGGTGACTGCCCATGGGAGGGGACATCAGTCCCACTGTATGCATTTGGGGGCTTATGGGCATCTGATTCCCAACCACCCTTCCTGTCCAAGGTGTTTACCTCCTCATGTGTCATATACTGCCACTGTCTGCTGTCCTGTGTGTCTTGTCTGTCAAAAAAATCAATGTCCCATACATAACTATACATTTTGTCCCATGTCCAGTGATATAAGTCAATCAACACTGAAATTACTCTACAAATGTGTGTTGCCAGCACCCCTCCCTGTAGGGTGTGAGTCTGGAAATTTAAAATTTTGCATATCAGTCACAACTGTAGCTGCAGTAGAAATGTAAAGCTATGGTCCTTTGTACACCCATCTTGCACATCCCTAGCTGATTTTCCTACTGTTTTACCCCCTGCATGCTCCCATTTCACCACTTTCCTATCACCCTTTTTTCTTTTCTTTAATTAAAATTAATGCGGGTGTAAGCAGGAGTAAGAGCTGCTAAGCGAATCTAAGAAGACTTAACCATCTGTTAGCATCACTTAGCTTCATGCAAAATCATGCAAACCCACTTACAACTGCTTAAAAGTGCTTTAATCAGTCTGTCTCCATCAGCCCTTGTTCTGCCCAACAATAAAAGAAAGAGCCCTACAAAGTCTTGAACCCATGATGCTGTGCACTACAACCACAGAAACATACCACTACACCATCTGAGCTGTGAGGATTTTTAATGCTTTTGCAAACATATCATGCATTATGGGCATTTAACATTAATGAAAAAAATCATGATTACCAAGTCTTGAACCCAGGACCCTGTTCACTACAATCAGAGCAATATACCTTTACATTATCTGAGCTGTGCTTTTACAAACATATGCACAACAGTCATTTAACAAGGGAAAATACATAGCTGTAGTACTTATATATATATATATATATATATATATATATATATATATATACACACACACACACACACACACACACACATATTTAAATATATATATATATATATATATATATATATATATATATATATATATATATGGGTCTACTGCTTAACATCGAAAATACACTTCTCCGAAATTAAGCAGTAGACTCTACACTTCAGCGAAAGTCCACTTAAATGAAAGTGCACTTTCATTGAAATCTACTACCCAAAAAATAAATATTAAAACATGTTTTTGAAGGGGGCAAGCACCCTCCATGTGGGGGGCTGTACACCCCCCTACTTAAATATACCAACTCTGAGATTGCACTACAGCAGGGAAAAGGGAATATTCCCATTTCGTGCTATAGTGTGCCTGCTGAAGTCAATGTTCGAAGTTTCACTACTTCGAACAAATGGACTCAGTGAAGTGGAGTTTGAAGTAGTGATAGAGTATATATATATATATATATATATATATATATATATATATATATATATATATATATATATATCAGCCTCTTACTGCAAGACATCTGCAAAAAGCCTGACCATGTGGTGGGGGGGGGGGGTAAAGGGCAAATAATAGTGACATATTTGAAATATGGCTGTTATATGCGTAGAAGTCTGCTAGGGTAGCATGGTTTATTTTAACATACATTTTCTGATAGAGTTCATGTCTGAAACAGAAATGATTGCCATCATTTACTGATGTCAATGCTCATATCATCCCAGTGATTTGTCAGAAACCCACAACTGTTATGGGGAACAGACCAAGTGCATGAGCCACACATGTGGACAGTGTATAGACATCTGGACAGTGGAGAGGTATGACTGCAGTCATGTAACAGAAGAAAAAAAATGAGAGCTGTCAACCATTTCACCCAGCACCTTCTGAACTACAGTCAGACCAACATGACACTACCCCAAATCAGCTCTGGTTACCCATGCATTTGCAAATATATCATGCACTACAGGGATGTAACTGTAGGGAAAAGCAGACATTGGTGAGAAATTCTCCACTCACAACCATTTACACCACAGTCACAGCAACATACCAGTAACCCAACTGAATGCTAGAGTATAACGACTGTTTGAACAAACATATCCTGATTGCTAGTCACACACTACACCAACATATACTGTCTACTGGGAATCCTGAGGTGTTACAGGACATTTCCCAGTCTGCCCCTACAAACATATATAATTGATAGACCACCAGCAACTGTAGCAGCATGCACAGTCAGAAAGAAAAGGATCTATGACACTCACATCTGATACTCTCCTTACTCAGCCCAACAAACATTTACACACTACACTGCTACACAATCTTGACAGTCTGTTAACAATGACCAGACATGCATAACTCCCAGCTGTACAGATTTCCACAGAACATACAGGATGTGGGAACATATTTATGGCCACTGCTGCATACCACTTCTGTGAGTCTGCTAAAGCACTGGGATGATATCAGGAGTGAAGTCACTAAATCATGATATACTATTCCTCTGAATGTCTTACTGCAAGACATCTGGACAAAGTCTGACATACTTGGGGTACAGGGGGCCAAAAAGAGGGACATATCTCACATAATGGTGTTACAAACTGAAACAGTTACTGGTGTTACAAGTTTTGTTGTAACATAACATCCTTGAAGGATATGATGTCTGAAACACAAATGGATGTCAACATTTACAGACTTCAATTCTCACATTATCCAGCTGACCAAACATAAGAGGCAAACCACTGGGCATTCCATGGACATCTGGACAGTTGAAAGGTATGTCAGAGACATATCACTGTTAGATGTCGTCATGCAGAAAATGCATGTCCAGACAAATCCTGTTAATCTAGCAATCTTTTTATGTGTATAACAGCAATAATTACAATCTTTACCCAATGCTTGACCTTTGCCCCCCATTTTGTTGGGCTGTCTCCACATTTCCTGTTCTGAGAGGTATTTCCACCTACTTTCTGTGAAGCTGTAGCCCCCACACCTCCATAATATCTTACTCACAGGCAAGGAAAAGGGGCAAGGGGCACATGAAGGACCTAATTATAGCACTGTATTGCTATGGCATTGGCTAATGGAAAGACAACACAGCTGCGCTGGCTGCATGTAGCAAGTGGGAGACACAAATTGGTGCACAGGCCATCTCCTGCTCATGAGCATTACCTACAAAAGCCAGGCTGCTGTGTATGCAAAACAGGTCGAAACTGTTTACACAAAGACAGACTGCGACTACACAAACCTAAACATTTGCATTATTCTGAGGAAACTCTTCAGCACTATAACAGGTATGTCAATCAATTAAGCATGTAATGGAATGCAGAAGGGGGGATGCAATAATGTGAACTAGGAAGTTAAATACTAGGATGCAACAAGACTTGCTGGACTCACATATTCCTGTCTGGCACCTACGGCCATTTCTGCTGGCCTTGTCTGTAGTGACATAGATCACATCTCTCCCCTAAGCCACCCCATCTAAGGTCAGCTCATGTATGACCACTACTGGAGTGTCTGTTGTCCAGTACTGACTGTGGCACTGCTAAGCCAGCTATCTGGGATGTTGTAAATATTCATATGTCACCTGTAAATGCTACCGTGATACATATGCTTGTCTTACAAATGTAAGAGACTTATATAGGGTATGTCAATAGTAAACAACTGGCGCATACGTGTGTGCTGAACTGTATGTTATATACTGAGCTCACACCTTTTAACTGACCAGAGGTTTGCAGACTGACCAGATGTTTGCCTCATATTTGTAGGCAATGCCACATACAGTTGTGTATTTTCTGGCAAATCACTGGCAACCCAGTAAAGACTGAAATCATAACATAATAGCATATATTTGAATGTCAGATGTCATATCCTGCAGAGTATTCCTGTGAATGAGAAACCGCCTAAGTGGGTTAAAGCTAGATTTATAAAGTGCCACTATCTTCTGGCCTTTGCCCACCATTGATGTGTGCCTTTGTGCAGATGTGTTGCTCTTACAGGAGCTTGGAGTCTTAGCATGAAACTCATGTCACTGCAAGGATACCTTGTCCTGGGGGATGCTGACATTTGTGCAGTCACTGACCCCTGGTCTGCAGCTGTGGAGAGCACACTAACCTTGCCAGGTTACTCATCCCACCATACATTTAGACCCCAAATGTAGGGCTACAAAGCTACAGGAGGTGGAGTTTTAAACATTATCATACACATACACAACTCCAGGCTGGCCAAACAGTATGACACATGGGAGACATCCCTAGTACATTTAACTGTTGATAGAACACCTACTCAAATCATAGATAGCTACAGACCTCCAATAATGACTCAGGACACCCACTACACCTATTTGGACTTGCTTGAATCTGTCAAGATTCAACCATCTACCCTGCTCCTGGGTGACTTTAACTACCCAACCATAGTGTGCATGACCTATTCTACTTGAACATAAATGCCCAGAGATTCATCGGCTTTGTCAATGGCAATGCAGTGGCTCAGCTGGTCAACACTCCTATGACAGGTGAAAATATCCTGTACCTGGTCCTAACCAACACAAGTAGCCACTGTAGCACTCATGCAGTGTCATCCTCCTTGATAAGATCTGACCACATAGCCATCACTGTTGAGGTCACCATCTTCCCTACCCCCCCCCTTGTCAGGGTCAAACAAAACTAACATTCCAAAACTGACTATAAATCCCCTCAGAGCAGGTAGAAGTAGCTTTACAGCCACTGTCCCATCAGTTGGAACTAGCAATACTGTCCAAGCCTACACCACAATACTATGTGAGCACCTACATAGCTGTATGGAGTCAGCAATACCCGACAGGACACAATCTCCCTCAAGGTAGGGTAAACATCTGTGCTGGACAGCAGCAATACAAAAATATCATAACAAGTGGAAATAATTGCTGGTCAGGCCCAAGAAGGAGCAGGTGCCTAATTGGAAGCAATGTCATCTTGGTCTGAACAAGCAAATAAGGTCACAGGTGAATTACCCTAAAATCATTTTGAGTGCAAATTGGATACATCCACCAAGGCCAATCACTAGGTCTTATACACATATGTCTGCAGTCTCAGAGGCAACACCCAAATCTGCTCTGTAGTGGTAGTCAATAACACCACATACACATACAGCATAGATATAGCCAACCTGCTGCAGACAGATTAAGTTTAAACATCACCCCCGTACCCCCATCGGTACACATGGACATGCACAGCACCTGCCCCCTCCCTTCATCATCAGAAAGCAGGCCTGTAATGCCTTCTCAAAGACAACACACAGAAGTCTCTATAGGCCTGATACCATCCCTGGCTGCATCCTACATGAACTCAGACATGAGCTCTCAGCTCCATTACACACTGTAGTCAACCAAAGCCTGAGGACCAGTGTCATCCCATCTGCACAGAGGACAGCCAATGTCATCCCTATACACAAAGGCGGAGCAATCCACTGACCCAGCCAATCATATGCACATCAGCCTAACTAGTCTGATCTGTAAGGGCATGGAAAGCAATATTAAGGACCTTATAAACAGGGACATCAGCAACTTCAGAATGCCTGAGCCGTCACAGTGTGGTATTGTCAAAGGGAGATCAGGCCTGTTAAACCTGGTTGACTTCTCTGAAGTGGTCAACAAACACAAGGACAAGGGGAGGATGGTGCACATTGCCTACATTCACCTAGCCCAAATCTCTCACAATAATCCCCAGGCGGCTATGGTACATAAGCCTACACAGCTAGACATCAACCTGTATGTTACCAGATGGGTAGCTAACTGGCTCAATGATCGTACCCACTTGGTCAAAGTAGTGGAAGCCACCTCTGGCAGTAGACTTTTACAGAGCAGTGTACACCAAGGATCAGTCTGGGGGCCTCTACTGTTTGAGATATTAGTTTCTGAGGTACAAGGCAAAAACTGTAGTCTGTGGCTGTCTACATGGCCCACCTCAAAAATATGGGTATGTCATCCAGGAACCAGGAGGCCACAACATCCCTGTACTCTACCCTTATCAGATGCATTACCAAGTACAATGGTTCCTTTGGCATGTACCTTGCCAAGCAAATGCAGCAGTTGCAGAGACCACAGAGGTTCCTGACCAGGCAAATCCAGGGTCTGTAACACCTATCCTATACAGATAGGCTGAAAGACTGATCATAGATGACCTGTGTCTGGCATACAAGGACATTTCCAAAACAGCCTTGATGGCATTTATGCATATCCATAAGACAGACCCCACTCACACAACACACACGCATAACCCTCACTTGGTCTGTGGACATGTATAATACTTGCTGGCAGAATAGTCCCACACAATACACTGTCTGTAAAATACACTCCCTCCCAATGTCTAGCAGGGTATGTGTATAGACCTCTTGAAGACGAAGGTGGATGACTGCATAGGAAATGCAAAAGACACCCCTGGAATCCCATGTGTGTTCCAGCTGGACAGGGGAAACAGATGCTGGCTTTGAAGGGACATGGGTGAAAGTCTTGGCTAAGCTTATGAGGGCATTAGGGCCAATAGCCTGGTATCATCTTATGAAGCTATGCACCTAGTACTTTACATATTTCCTGTATGTATTGCAGACTGTCTTGTAATGTTGTCTGAAATGAATCCCTGTGAGTCTGAAATGTGTAGGAACTGCAGTGATAGAGTATTCTCTTGTTCCTTCATCAGTTATTATCACATATTGTTAAACCTTGTCATTGTGTCTGGTCTGTATAGCAGTAAGTCAGCTCTTACAGTACTTGCATATGCACTTGGTGGCACTCTATAGCTCACTCCAATAGTCTTGGTCTTGGTTACACTTACCATTCTGCTAATAGGCCCATCACACAGTAGAATTTGTCACCGTTTGTTGAGGGCCTTACAGTAGCTGTGAAAGATGGATTGTGGCAGGCAGAACTACCATTAGGTCTGGCCTGAAGGGCCCATAGGTGGCAAAACTGTGCTAGACTTTACCAGAAGTGTGTGTGTGTGTGTGTGTGTGTGTGTGTGTGTGTGTGTGTGTGTGTGTGTGTGTGTGTGTGTGTGTATCAGCAAACATAATACTGCAGGGTATTAATTTACATATGTCTTCCTCTCACAGGTGAACATGGGAGTTGGTGTCGCTCCCTCTCACAACCTGACGTCAGTGTCTTAGCAGACTCCCATGATGATGGTGGTCATAGTGAGGCACAAGTGGGGTTGTCGGGGCCTGAATCTGTGCCAGTAGTTGGTATCCCACTTTCACCCACAATCGCTCTGCAGACAATCAGTATGCCCACACATACCCAATCCCCAGCAGCCACAGCTAATGGACAGTTGGAGGGTTGTGGCATGGAACAGGCTAGTGTGGTGAGCATGGCAAGTGTGAGTGCAGACACTAGCCATAGCCAGAAAACAGGCGAGGTCACACACAAGTAGATGGACAGGGGTGCTCGATGGAGGACTGCTGCCCATCAAGCTTCTGTTGCAAGTGCCACAGCAGGTGTCACCAGATGCATGTTATGCTTACCTCTCAACTTCTTAGAGCAAGAAATCTATACAAAGCCATCAATTATGGGGGTACAAAGGCCCAAAAATAGGGACACTTTTAAATATTGCTCTTACAAACTTAGGAAGTTGATAGAATAACAGGTTTTGCAATAGCATGACATTTCTGAAGGTTATGAAGTCTGAAATTTAAATATTTGCCATTATTTTCTGACTTTAACCCTCAGTGATTTGTCAATTATTTCCCAGAAAAATACAATTTTATGGGAAACAGACCAAAAATATGAGGCAAAAATCTTGACATTCTGTGAAAATCGGTACAGTTGAGAGGTATTATGGTCCGTCATGGAGGCACAGATGCGTACTGACTGCAACACCAGACAGATGCTCAGGGTCATGAATGCAGTGCTTTCTGCCATGCATGACGACCTCCATGACATTTGTGATTACATACGTCATTTTGCCGATGTCGTGGATAGACAGTGGGATGAGACATTGTCACTGCTTGACTGTGCAATGTCTGTGCTTGAGCATGTGGTGGGAGTAGGACATCAGCCAGGTGGACATAGGTCAGCAACTTGATCAGCTGAGAGCCCACGTGGCCATGCACATTCACAGTCCCGTAATGGCACTACCACCAGCACTACTGAAGGATGTGTGCTGTCCACACAGCACTGGAGCAGGCCATAGGCACGTGGTCCTGGCCAGTCCCATCAGGGACATGGATCCAGCAGACAGCAGTCACCATTGGGGAGTAGTACTGCATCTGCCCTTGGGCCTGGTGGTGCCAGGGAGACTCCTGGCAGAACCAGTTCCTGCATCCCTGTGGGGAGACCGTGAACCATACATCCTGCCATGTACAGTCCATGGCTGTCCAACATAGCCATGTGTTGGGCATCCACATGGCTTGATGGTGTGAAGACAATCACTCACACATCCCTATCGCAGGCCGGTCCCCACCAGACATGCACAGCTCCTCTGCATGGCACAGTTGAACACCACCCCTCCAGACACACAAAAACACTCACACACACACACACACACACACACACACACACACACACACACACACACACACACACACACACACACACACAATGTCAGCCATATGGCCCAGCCTAGGCCTCTGCCAATCCCACACCACACCCTGTGCCTGTGATGATACTTGTGCCACAACCCTTATCCATACCATCAATGCAGGGACAAGCTCATATGGGTCTGATGCACAGGGTGAATATAGTACAGTGTAACAATGTCATGCTGTGTAAGGTGCTGTCTGCTGGCAATAGTTATGGGTACACATCGAGGTGTATGTACCTTGTTAGCCATGATGCACTACTGCTGTTAGTACTGCTGACTGACAGTACTGTCATGTACTGTATTCAGTTTATGTTCCAGGTGTCTGTGTGTCTGCAGGCTGTGGGCCTGCTGACAGTAGCAATGATGAGTAAGGCAAAGTGGAAACAAAGACCTTTTCATAGCCAAGGTACAGCTGTATATGTACATGTTTATCGGGTGTGTTTACACGCAACAGTATGTGAGGGGCAATTGTGGTGGATAGTGTGACCTTGCATACATACCTTTGACACAGCCAGCTAGCCTTCATACATGTCACCTGGGTATTCTGCAGGGCCACAGGCTCACACATATAGAGGAGGTTACTTGAGTACTGCCACTAGGTCCTTCACAAGCTTAGCCATTACTTTAACTGCAACAGATTCCGCTATCAGCATCTGTTGCCCCTGCCATTTCTGTCCCATCCATTCAACCTTCATGCAGTTGATGAGGGCATGCCTGGTACAGTGGATGACAGGCTTGGGGTATGTATTCCTGACACAGGTCAGCCTATGTTAGTCTAATCTGACAACCACCAGCATGTGTGTCTGCTAACTCATATGCTTGTTTGGCCTCTCATGCTGAGAGTGTATGCAGAGTCATGGTCCTGTACATGGGGCAGGAAACAAAGGGCTGAGCACAGCCCCTACCTGCACAGTCTTATGAACGATAGCACTAGATACATAACACAAATAGCACAAAGGTAATGTAGTGTGGCAGTGTCTGCCACTACTATTCAAGTGGGTGACAATTGCAGGGGCTGTTAGGATGGGTTCAGAGGCACTTAACATGTTGGAGCCATTTCACACACACACACACACACACACACACACACACACACACACACACACACACACACACACACACACACACCGCTGCATGGGGACATGCATTGAAACACACATGCACATGGAGGTGACACTTCTCATAGTAGATGACCTACCCATCTATTTATGTACAATACACAGTGATACAACCATTGCATGCACCACAGTGATTTGGTGTTAGAAACTGTGTAACTGTGCTTGTGGATGACATTTGTATGGGCTGAAACTAGGTTGGTAATGGGGGAGTTCACAGGGTGGAAGAGGCACACAAAATGGTATAACCATCACATACACACAGTAAAGACAGCTACAGAGGATGTGCATACAGAACACATACACAGTTGCCAATAGACATATTAGTAACCCTACATATCCACTTGTATGTACTATAGTGCTATATACACATGCCATACTCCACATAGATTATATGCCTGGGACATAACACACAACTTCTTACAACAAGTAATCTTGTGAATGCTTTCATGGATGGTGGGATGACCCACCAGAAATAGAGACTGGTCTCATCTACTGCTCCTACAAACCTGCACAAGTGATAGAGTGACAGACTTTGTATCAGCATGGTGTGTCAGTCAGGTACGATGTCTGATGCTAACAAAAGAACAGCTGAGGAGTGCTAAAACAAATCTAATAATTTACTATCTACATACTTGGCAGTGGCATACATAATGGATTTATGCCCATCTACTATGGGTCAAAAAGGCAGATTGGAGAGGTCTTTATGGATCTTGGGAGATCAAAAAATAACAGGTGTTATGGGTGCAGGCATTGTCAGGTAATGATGTATGCTAATATTCACACAATTCTCCAGAAACAAATCATTAATAATACAATTTACCCATCTGTATGCACTATTGACTTTATTCAAACTCACTTTTACTTAATTGTCACTTTCAAGAATAGCTGACATTTTCCCATGATAATCTATTTCATCCATGAACACAAGACCACCCCTTTTATTGGGCTTCATGATACTTACTTTCTGAAGTTTAAGAAAATTCAACAGTTCTTTTTCAACCTTGACATATTTCTATCTACATGGTTTAACTGATTTTTCCCAAGAACAGCCCTAATATCCATTTCACAAATTTTCTCAAAAACATTGAGCATTTCATGCATTGAGGGATTAAATACACTAGCAATTCTCAAATCATTGTGCATACTAGAGTTATTGCCCAATAATACAGATAGATTAAGTATGTGAACAAACATTTTTAAATCTACCAATGTTTTAGCAACATTAGCTCTATTGTCTGGCACAAAGGATAATCCTTTGGAAAGAATGTTCGCTACTTCAGTGGTGACTTTAACAGATGAAAAATTGTATATCTTGAAATCACCCTGAAAGTTAGTCAATATCTCAAGCTTGTTATCAGAAGCAGTATTTACCTTCTCCGAAGGTTCTGCTTCTTTCATTGTTGGCCTTGATATTGTCCTTCCTGTGGTTGCCACTGTTGTTTTGAGTTGCCTCCCTGAAAAACCTGATGGTTAGAGGTTCCAGGTTCAGTACAGTTAGTGGGGAAATAGGCATTGTTCTTTTGTTGGTTCACCTAATCCATTCTCTCCATCTAAGGGGAGACATCTGTACTCCATTAGCATCACCATCTGGGCAGTGACATTCCATTTCTACATTCTTTTGGGTGTGTTGATGATTGGTGGTTGCCTGGGTGATGGGAATTGTTCCTCCCTTGAAGTTTTGTGGCTATGGTGGAGCCGGGTATGCAGTTTTATTAACGTAGTCCCTTTTATCCCTTAAAATCTTCTTCTTTTTGATCTCAGTTGCTTTAGTCATTGCACTGTCTATGCTCGAAAAAATATGAGCATAATCAAACTTGCATCTTGGGAAATCACCGTCGCCCGTGATATTCCGTTCTAACATTTCCAGTTCCAGCCTTAAGATGTCGATTTGAGCATTATACTGCTGAATTAAGGCTTCTAAAAATTCAAAGCCTTGTTTGTAAATAAGGCAATGAGTTCTTGATGAAAGACAGAATCCTTGATTAGACCAGTTGGGTAGCACCATTGGCCTAACCCTTTAGGAACCAGCTTCAATTTAATGCATTCTTTGAAGTAAGAAACCTCAAGCTGTAGTTTTTTACATTTATACACTTTTTGATCAAAAGTTTTTAGGTTAGTTACAGTGGGTATCTGCATCAAACTATTAGAGGTGTGGTCAGCTGAATTATCAGTATCTGGTGAACAAACAACTGTTGGTGTTTTCAGAAAATCCTGCCATAGAAGGCACTGAACTTTGCCCAAGTTGATTTGAGGGTTGTAATTCGCCTTCAACAATTATATTACTGCCAGTATTACAGATTGAAGATCTCTGTCCATTTAGATATCCACTTAAGGGTACAGTAGACACAGAAGCATAAGAAATATTTTGTCTACTTACACCCATATTCGTATCAGAAGCTGACATGTCAGCATTGGTATTTACCGAGTCCAACTTAGAAATTCTTCTCGATAGGACATCCACTTGGCCAAGCAACTGCTGAACCAACAGTGTCAGATTGCTCACTGTGTTCGCCTCAGTAGTCAATCCTCCTGTTGAAGTATTTTCATCTTGTTGTTGGGAGAAAGGAGACTGGGAAATGGCAGCAACTCTACTAACCATCATACACAAACCAACCAAAGGACACTTGCGAAAAATCACGGAAAGAAACAAAAGAATAGCCAAGGAGTGCTAAAAAAATCCCAGTTCTTTATTGTAAGCACTTTTATTCATCCACACTATACAATGAATTTCTTCAGACAAAACTCTACCCAACATTCAATGCCTTATATAAGGCTCTTAATTAGTTAATAAGTTAATAAAACAATTAACAAGCTTCCTCAAATTGATCAAACTGCTAAGTGCTATAAGAAATGCCATTACAAATGGAATTTAAAATGCTAAAAAGCACAAATAAATTTAAACATTATAATTCCTTATATAACACAAACAAAATAAGACAAATATAAACCATACTAAAATAAATGTATTATCACATTGTTTCTGTAGACAATGATAAACAGCCTCCACTTCCTATCTAGATGTTAAGCTAAAAGAGTGAATCAACTTTGACCCCCCATTTTTTAAAAATAATATCATACATAATATATCATATAGAAAACTGCTACTTAAATTGAGTGGTATCATCATAGTAAAATGTAACTGAATAGATGTATACACATTTCATACTACATATTACCTATCCAATGATTTTAACTTTAGAATGCATTTAATTGAACTAAATTCATCCAGCCCTGGTAGAACATGGGCATTGGTTCTTAACTGCCATAATAGTTCACATTCTTCCAACTTCAGTTCCCATGAACCACCTCTAATATTTTTACTTATTCGATCCATGATAATAAAATGGAATTTATGTGCGGGATTGTTTATAACATGCCTTGCCAAAGCACTGGTAGTTGAAATCTTGCCAATCTGGTATTGGTGTTTGTAAATCCTCTGTTTAAGTGCCCGTTTTGTTTTTCCTATGTAGAAACCTTGGCACTGCTGGTATTGGGCAAGGTAAACTACCCCTGTTGTCTCACAATTAAATCTTCCTTTTACACTGTAGATTTTGTTGTGTATACTAAAACAGTTCCCTACCTTTATAAATTGACATTGGTGGCATCTGCCACATTTTTCCATACCCTAATTGCTTTTAAGTATTGTAGTCTGACATTATAGTATGTTCTTCAAATTTGGGACTCTTCTATATGTTATGTTGGGCTTTCTGCCCAAATTTCTGTACACAGTACTATCTTCCATAACAAGGGCCCAATTTTTAATGATAATATCCTTGATATTTTTTGCATCCATAGAATAGGTAGTTAAAAACAAAGTGTGGGATTGAGCTGTATGGGGAGATTATTGGAATTTGTGTTGCTATATGCTACTATGAGGCTACATGTGGACCTAGCTGTCATATTGTCACAGACTGACATCCGGACAGCCCATATATGATAGTCAGACAAAGGCCCACACATGGAGACAGAGTGTTAATAATGTTCTGCCAAACATAGTCAGTTGGGAGACTGGTTTGCTAATTGCTTGCTTTCTCTTATGGGTATGACATCTGCTTCCCCACTGTCTGCCATTGCTGTTTTGACATGACCCTTTCTTGTTCTGCAAATAGTTGGCAGGCAAATGCAATGTTAGGACAAGCAGAACAGATATACAAGTCATACTTGTGCTCCTTCTGTGACAACCTCTGTCATTCCAGGGGTATGGCTGTTGGCCAGTGGAATGTCAGTGCTGACAAGGAAAGGTGGCAGCCCTTTATAAACTGGCAGCACACTGACCTTCAGGTACCTGCTGTCCTACTAGGCACCATACCTCTCAACTTTTGAGTGCCAGATACAAAGCCATAATTAATTGGGGGACAAAGGCCTAAATATAGGGACCATTTTTAAGTATTGGCCTTACAAACCTAGAAAGGTGATACAATAGCAGGTTTTACATTAGCATGCATTTTTCTATAGGGTATAAGTCTGACACTACAATCTGTCATTATTTACTGACCTTAGTCTTATGTGATTTGCTAATAAATTGCCAGACAACCACTATTTCATGATATACAAACCACAAATATGATGTAAACCTCTGGACATTCTGCAATAGGTCTGTACAGCTAAGAGGTATAGTAGGCACTGTGTAGGTTACTCCAAGCTGTGTACTGTCCGTATGTGTGGCCCCCGTCCATGACCTGTCCAGCTTTCCTGCAGTGACTGATATTAACGTCTGGACATTGTGTATAACTCCTACCATAGGTATAGCTGACATGCAAAATAGTTGGCACTGCAGTTCTTGGAACATTGCCCTGTCAACCACAGTACTGTACCTAGGCCACTAAGACACAACAGCTGGGAGTAAGTGCTGGCCACATCCTGACAGTATTAACCACATATATACATAGCTCATTGACCCCTGCATATTGTGGAAATGCAACAAGTTATCATGTTGATTGGGACAGCCCTGGCAATGTGTGCTCTGATGCTATTTCCCTAAAAACATACATGCTACTGCATTTCTATGTGTGTGTGGGGCACACCTGTCAACTGTACACATTTGCACAGACTGTGCTGATATTTGCTTTACATTTTGGTTCTGTTTAGCATAGTATTGTGCCCTGCCTTGGAGACTAGAGGCATACCAATAAAGACCACAGGTCAGATTGTAATGACATACATTTGAGTTTCAAACTTCTTAAACTTCAGAGCCTTATTACAACTGCAAGATATGCTGTACTATCACTGTGTAAGTCTGTAGGGGGATATTTCATAATTGTTGCCATTTGTGGGACTTTGCCAGACATTTCTTTATGGTTTTCTATGGCTGCCTTGCTGGGTGAGGCTGAGGGATGAGTATGGGACCCCTACATTGACATCCATGCATGTGACCTATGACCCCCAGGTAGTTGGCCCCCACATATACTGCAGTGGGATTTGTCACCTTGGGTACTACTGCATAGTGTGGGGAAGCCAGTATTGGGAAAACATTTCCTGGTGTCCCACATAGCTGTCAGTTGTCTGCTGCTGTCCCAGTAGGCCACCCCATTTCCTTGCATGCATGTAGCAATACCATAGATATGCTACCAAAACATACAACTCTATTAATTTATTGTTAAGAAGGCTGACTTGCCTTGTGCCTACAGCAGTTGTGAGGATGGTGCTTGTCTAACGCACACAGTACATTTGCCTATACATGGGTAAGGTGCAGGTAGTGTGATATGTGTGGCATCCATTTTATGTGTGTGTGAGTCAGAGAGAGGTGTCAGTTCCTGGGTCCCTACAGTGTCAGTGTGTGTGCTATGCATTGTCTCTTTGTCAAGGCCAGGGCATACTGGACACACCTCCACCTGCCTACAGGAGCAGGCTGAGGGTGTTCCTCCTCCGAGTCTCTCTGTGCCTGTGGGGACCATGGCAATGGTGGGGGGCTATGTGGCCCTTCCCTGTGCTGTTCCTGCTGCAGCTGTTTCCGCAGGTTCATATTGTGTGACATGGTACATACTATGAACATATGTGCTCATGTGGCTGGAGAGTACTGCAGGGCTCCACTGGATATGTCAAGGCAGTGGAACCATGATTTGAACAGCCCAAACACATGCTCAATAATGATCCTGGTTTGTGCATGCGCCACATTATGGCATTCTTGAGTGAGTGTGTGTGCACTTAAGATGGGTGTTATTATCCACGGCTCTAGTGCATAGCCAGCATCCCCCACCAGATAGCCATACGGGATGCCCCCCCTGGCAAATCCCTGGTACAGCTATGAGGAATGCCAGATGTGGGAGCCGTGATAGCTTCCAGGGCTGCCAGCACTCACATTAATGATAATGCCCTGGGCATTGCACATGACCTGGCAGTTGATGGAGTGAAAGCCCTTGTGGTTTACATAGACCCTACCCTGTTCACTGGGTGGTGCTTTGATGTGGATGTGCATACAGTCTATGGCACCCAGAACCTCCAGGTAGTCTGGTACATGGTGGAAGAGGCACATATTGCTGGTCCTCTCCTCAGGGGTGCTGGGGAAGTAAATGTGCTCACCGGCATATGGTAGCATGGCATCCAGAACTGGTGAAGTACCTTGGATGCAGGTGCCTGTGAGACCTCCATGATATCCCCAGTAGGTCTTTGGAAAGTACCTGTAACTAGTATTCTTAAGGCTACACATACCTTGGTATCCACTGGGATGGGTTCCCCTCTGTTGGCTCTGGGTCTGAGGTGAGGCTGGCATAGCTCAATGAGTTGCTGAAGTATGTCCCTGTCCACCCTGTAGTGCTCTAGTATCTCCAGATTATGTAGCCCCTGGTAAGTTACCCTGGGTCTGAACACCCTTCTCCTCCTCCTTGGTCTGAGTCGGTTGTCAGCATTACCCTCCTCACCGTCCTCAGCCTCTAGCACATACTGATTTATCAAGGCAACAGCAGACCTTAACATTTTGTCGGTTAAAATTCCCCCGAGTGTGTACACCAATGGTGCAGAGTTTGTGGGAAAAAACAGACTGAAATGTGTTTGCATAGTTTATACTGTTGTGCTGCAGATGCTGCCTGTGTGATTGGCTGACAATGATACATTGCACCTGCCAGCTATATTATTTGTACTTGAGTGCTTTTATTCTGCTATTTCCCTTTCTTCTTTTCCCATTTCCACTCCTTCTAAGCCCCGTAGCATGCTGCGCACACCCGCTGCTCAAATGTAAACACTTCTGCTGGTTCCTGTTGTATTTTTTTTTCCTTGTTTCCCCTTGTGTTTAAGCCCCATGGTGTACCGTGCAACCCCCTGTAGCTATAGTAAACAGTTTTGTGCAGGAGGGACCCTCCCAGTGATGTGAACATACTCAACATTTTATGAATTAGCTCAGACACACCCCCTTGCTTAGTGCAAACACAGGCAGCGGAGCTCTAATGTGCCTACAACAAGCATGACACACCCTCTTTTCATGTCAGCTGCTTCTCCTGCTTACACTGCAGCATTATAGCTCTGACATGGTTAGGTGCAGGCAGACATGGTCTCCCATTTTGCTATTCAATAAATTGAGCTCATTTGCATACCCCACTGCCTTAGTCCCTTGTTACACCACTACACCAGAGCCTAGCTCCTTAGCAACCAGTGTTACCTGTTATTTTTTTGGTTCTGCATGCTACCCACTATAATGACAAAATGCAGGTTTCACTTAAAATTGTCTTTTTATGGTTTTTTTTTCATATTTTCTGCACAATCTCATTTGCATGCCACTGCACTACGCTTAGATGACCAAAATTGGTAAAAAAAATAAACTGTGATTTTCATAATTTTGCAACTGTTTTCCGTGCCAATTGCCATATTTCTGGCCATTGGCATGTGTAATAGTCATAATATATGCTTGACTTTGAGCTGTCATGCCCCTGTTTTAATTTTTGCAGAAATGTACACGGTTAGTAACCGAATACATTTCTGCAACGGACACTGCTCTGCCACGGATGCCTGCTTACTGAATCGCTAATTCATCTCATTTGCATGATTTTCATAAGCAAATGGGGTAATTAGCATTATTCAGTGGTGTCCATGTCAGAATAGTGCTGGCAGGCTTGTGCACTCTCCCAGCCTTGTTTACTGGATTACTCGGTGGCCATATTCCATGCAGAAGCTGCTACAATATTCTGACATGGTGAAATTGCTTTATTGAATCCCGAGGTATATTTTTTTGCTAAACATTTACAAAAAAATTGTCATATTTTGGAAACTGTACAACCAAGCCATATATTGTTAGGACAATATCAAGCTGGCACCTTGGCATTCATGAAAATCTACTGCCAATCATTAGCAGACTGGAGTTCCACTGTGGCGACCCTTAACCAGGAAAAGCTGAAAGACAACAACATTAAAACTTATATTTAAGTGTATAATTAAAAAATAAAAATAACACTGAATATCTCTTAAGATGTGCAATGTACAAATTTTATTGACAGTTTTCTTCAACAAAATTAAAGGTTTTACACAATGCAGTGTAATAGTTTTAAGTCACCTGCTTTTTAAAGTATTGAATATATATGGAAATATTGCTTAATTTCAAAATTACTAACAATCAACTAGCAGTATCCCCAGTGTAGTGTGATACAAATGGACGATGATAAATCATTTTCCTGCCCCTGATTTTAACAATTGGCTTAGCTTCTGCTGTCAGTTAAAGGGGGTACAATATTTGATAGCCTAGGAGGACATGGTTGACAGACCACACTGCTCTGCCAGGGATGATAAGCAGTTATCGTCTCTTGGCTTTTGGATATTGGCAAAGACCTTTCCACCCCCATAGTGACTTTTTTAGGCAATGCCATACTGATAAACCACCCAACTTAACTGAACCTATAAAGGAATATCTGAAGGTGGTACTATTTAATGGTAGAAGTCTTAACAAGAAACTCCACACCCTGCAAGCCTTCCTTACCCTGACGACTGTAGACATTTGTGTAGTAATGGAGACACAGTTTAACATTAACAGTGTGGGGAAGCCAGTATTGGGAAAACATTTCCTGGTGTCCCACATAGCTGTCAGTTGTCTGCTGCTGTCCCATTAGGCCACCCCATTTCCTTGCATGCATGTAGCAATACCATAGATATGCTACCAAAACATACAACTCTATTAATTTATTGTTAAGAAGGCTGACTTGCCTTTTGCCTACAGCAGTTGTGAGGATGGTGCTTGTCTAACGCACACAGTACATTTGCCTATACATGGGTAAGGTGCAGGTAGTGTGATATGTGTGGCATCCATTTTATGTGTGTGTGAGTCAGAGAGAGGTGTCAGTTCCTGGGTCTCTACAGTGTCAGCGTGTGTGCTATGCATTGTCTCTTTGTCAAGGCCAGGGCATACTGGACACACCTCCACCTGCCTACAGGAGCAGGCTGAGGGTGTTCCTCCTCCGAGTCTCTCTGTGCCTGTGGGGACCATGGCAATGGTGGGGGGCTATGTGGCCCTTCCCTGTGCTGTTCCTGCTGCAGCTGTTTCCGCAGGTTCATATTGTGTGACATGGTACATACTATGAACATATGTGCTCATGTGGCTGGAGAGTACTGCAGGGCTCCACTGGATATGTCAAGGCAGTGGAACCATGATTTGAACAGCCCAAACACATGCTCAATAATGATCCTGGTTTGTGCATGTGCCACATTATGGCATTCTTGAGTGAGTGTGTGTGCACTTAAGATGGGTGTTATTATCCACGGCTCTAGCATCCCCCACCAGATAGCCATACGGGATGCCCCCCTGGCAAATCCCTGGTACAGCTATGAGGAATGCCAGATGTGGGAGCCGTGATAGCTTCCAGGGCTGCCAGCACTCACATTAATGATAATGCCCTGGGCATTGCACATGACCTGGCAGTTGATGGAGTGAAAGCCCTTGTGGTTTACATAGACCCTACCCTGTTCACTGGGTGGTGCTTTGATGTGGATGTGCATACAGTCTATGGCACCCAGAACCTCCAGGTAGTCTGGTACATGGTGGAAGAGGCACATATTGCTGGTCCTCTCCTCAGGGGTGCTGGGGAAGTAAATGTGCTCACCGGCATATGGTAGCATGGCATCCAGAACTGGTGAAGTACCTTGGATGCAGGTGCCTGTGAGACCTCCATGATATCCCCAGTAGGTCTTTGGAAAGTACCTGTAACTAGTATTCTTAAGGCTACACATACCTTGGTATCCACTGGGATGGGTTCCCCTCTGTTGGCTCTGGGTCTGAGGTGAGGCTGGCATAGCTCAATGAGTTGCTGAAGTATGTCCCTGTCCACCCTGTAGTGCTCTAGTATCTCCAGATTATGTAGCCCCTGGTAAGTTACCCTGGGTCTGAACACTCTTCTCCTCCTCCTTGGTCTGAGTCGGTTGTCAGCATTACCCTCCTCACCGTCCTCAGCCTCTAGCACATACTGATTTATCAAGGCAACAGCAGCCCTTAACATTTTGTTGGTTAAAATTCCCCCGAGTGTGTACTGCAATGGTGCAGAGTTTGTGGGAAAAAACAGACTGAAATGTGTTTGCATAGTTTATACTGTTGTGCTGCAGATGCTGCCTGTGTGATTGGCTGACAATGATACATTGCACCTGCCAGCTATATTATTTGTACTTGAGTGCTTTTATTCTGCTATTTCCCTTTCTTCTTTCCCCATTTCCACTCCTTCTAAGCCCCGCAGCATGCTGCGCACACCCGCTGCTCAAATGTAAACACTTCTGCTGGTTCCTGTTGTATTTTTTTTCCTTGTTTCCCCTTGTGTTTAAGCCCCATGGTGTACCGTGCAACCCCCTGTAGCTATAGTAAACAGTTTTGTGCAGGAGGGACCCTCCCAGTGATGTGAACATACTCAACATTTTATGAATTAGCTCAGACACACCCCCTTGCTTAGTGCAAACACAGGCAGCGGAGCTCTAATGTGCCTACAACAAGCATGACACACCCTCTTTTCATGTCAGCTGCTTCTCCTGCTTACACTGCAGCATTATAGCTCTGACATGGTTAGGTGCAGGCAGACATGGTCTCCCATTTTGCTATTCAATAAATTGAGCTCATTTGCATACCCCACTGCCTTAGTCCCTTGTTACACCACTACACCAGAGCCTATCTCCTTAGCAACCAGTGTTACCTGTTATTTTTTTGGTTCTGCATGCTACCCACTATAATGACAAAATGCAGGTTTCACTTAAAATTGTCTTTTTATGGTTTTTTTTTCATATTTTCTGCACAATCTCATTTGCATGCCACTGCACTACGCTTAGATGACCAAAATTGGTAAAAAAAATAAACTGTGATTTTCATAATTTTGCAACTGTTTTCCGTGCCAATTGCCATATTTCTGGCCATTGGCATGTGTAATAGTCATAATATATGCTTGACTTTGAGCTGTCATGCCCCTGTTTTAATTTTTGCAGAAATGTACACGGTTAGTAACCGAATACATTTCTGCAACGGACACTGCTCTGCCACGGATGCCTGCTTACTGAATCGCTAATTCATCTCATTTGCATGATTTTCATAAGCAAATGGGGTAATTAGCATTATTCAGTGGTGTCCATGTCAGAATAGTGCTGGCAGGCTTGTGCACTCTCCCAGCCTTGTTTACTGGATTGCTCGGTGGCCATATTCCATGCAGAAGCTGCTACAATATTCTGACATGGTGAAATTGCTTTATTGAATCCCGAGGTATATTTTTTTGCTAAACATTTACAAACAAATTGTCATATTTTGGAAACTGTACAACCAAACCATATATTGTTAGGACAATTTTGTTAAACATAAAAAAAAAAAAAAAAAAGAAAGAAAATCTCTCTGAGTGCGTAAATGGGTGTTGAACATCAAGCTGGCACCTTGGCATTCATGAAAATCTACTGCCAATCATTAGCAGACTGGAGTTCCGCTGTGGCGACCCTTAACCAGGAAAAGCTGAAAGACAACAACATTAAAACTTATATTTAAGTGTATAATTAAAAAATAAAAATAACACTGAATATCTCTTAAGATGTGCAATGTACAAATTTTATTGACAGTTTTCTTCAACAAAATTAAAGGTTTTACACAATGCAGTGTAATAGTTTTAAGTCACCTGCTTTTTAATGTATTGAATATATATGTAAATATTGCTTAATTTAAAAATTACTAACAATCAACTAGCAGTATCCCCAGTGTAGTGTGATACAAATGGACAATGATAAATCATTTTCCTGCCCCTGATTTTAACAATTGGCTTAGCTTCTGCTGTCAGTTAAAGGGGGTACAATATTTGATAGCCTAGGAGGACATGGTTGACAGACCACACTGCTCTGCCAGGGATGATAAGCAGTTATCGTCTCTTGGCTTTTGGATATTGGCAAAGACCTTTCCACCCCCATAGTGCATTTTTTAGGCAATGCCATACTGATAAACCACCCAACTTAACTGAACCTATAAAGGAATATCTGAAGGTGGTACTATTTAATGGTAGAAGTCTTAACAAGAAACTCCACACCCTGCAAGCCTTCCTTACCCTGGAGACTGTAGACATTTGTGTAGTAATGGAGACACAGTTTAACATTGTGGACAGTATCCCAGCAATGCAAGGTTATAATGCCTTTTACACCTTTAGAGCAGCTACTACACAGGAGGGAACTAAAGGTGGAGGAGTCTCAGTTCATATTAAAACAAACCTCACATCCAGACTAGTTAAGTTACATGACCATCTGGAACTAATACATGTGCAACATACCATAAACAATGTCTCGTACCATATCCTTGTAACCTATAGGTCTCCTTCCATGTGCCAGGAAACCCATACTACCTAACTCAATGTACTAGAGTCCCTCCTCATTCAACTCAAAATTATATTCATGGGGGATCTCAACTTCCCCTCTATAGACTGGGAATCCTACATCACTTCTAATGTACAAGTTCAGCAATTCCTAAACTTTATTAATACCAACATCCTGGAGCACTTGGTCCATTCTCCTACCAAGGTACAAACATCCTTGACCTTGTACTCACAAACAAGGGGAGGGCAATGTTCCTCATCCAGTGTAATGTCTTTGCCCATCAGATCTGACCATAAGGAAGTATTGCTTGCAATAAAAATTAAATCTGTGGATCCAGCGAAACCAAAAACTTTTAAGAACTATTCCAAGGCTAACTTCTCTCTCTCTCTACTAAGTGACAACTTGGCTAAATTCCAAGCACCCTCAAATCCAGTAAACACCATAGCATACACTGAGCTATTCACAAAATCTCTGTACAGCCATATTGATAGCTGTATAGAGTGAATTGTACCTACTCATATTAAGAATAAGACAAATTCAAAAAACAAGTCACACTGGTAGAATCACAATATATATTGGTTATACAACAAAAGAAAAAAAAAATCTTAACCAATCATAGGAGGAATAACGCTATTCTTACTAGAACTCCCCTGAGCAATCTAAACAGACAGCTGAGAGGGTTAATTAATACTTCAAAGGCTAAATTTGAAGGAAAAATTAGTTTCTCATGCAAAGGACAACAACAAAGCTTTCTACAGCTATGACCATAACCTTAAGGGAAATATGCAACAATGCACAAATCTTATTGTAAATGGCATCACTTGCACAGAACTGGAGGTGATTGGCAACCTTTTGGTTGACTGACTTAGCTCATATTTCTCCTCCCACTCCACCACGATAGTCCAGAGGAAATAACACATACCATAATCTCCCCAACTATTACTAGGGAACAGGTCTTTGATGCAATTCTCAAGGTCAAAAACACTGCATCGATGGGCCCTGATAACATCTTGGGATACTTAAGTAGCATGAAACATGACTTCTGTGGTCCATTTGCATCACTTTTTAACTGGAACCTTCAGTGAGGGCATTGCGCCCAAGGAATGGAAGATGGCTACAGTCATTCTTCTGCACAAAGGAGGTCTAACCACCAATCTGGGTAACTATTGGCCCATAAGTCTGAGCAGCCTCATAATATAACCATGGAAAGAATCATCATGGACATGATAAATGAGAATATAGGTAACCTGCAAACATGGGACCCATCACAGTTCGACTTTGTCAAAGGACATGCTTATTAAATATGGTGGACTTTTTTGAGAGAGTCACCAAAGCACTGGATGAAGGCAAGACTGTGTACACAGCTTACCCTGACCTGGCCAAGGCTTTTGATACAATATCCCACTCAGCAATTATAGACAATTTAGTTATTTTATTTATTTAACATTTGGAATGAAGCCAATTTTCAGTGGAGGCCTGGGGAGAAATGCTCCAGATGTATGTCTTGGAAAGTGGGAGGAAACTGGAGCATCCAGAGGAAACCCACATGGACGCAGGGAAGACATGCAGACTCAGCACAGAAGACACCGCAACTGAGAATTGAACCAGAGAATCTCTTGCTGTGAGGTAAAAATGCTACCGCTGCACCACTGTGCCATCCAAAGGCTCACTAATTTAAGTATAAACCCTTTTATCACCCACTGTATAGCCAACTGGCTCACTGATAGGACCCAGGAGGTCACGTCCACCAAGAAGCCAGTCACTAGTGGAGTCTTCCAGAACTTGGTACTGGGCCCACTAATTTTTGGCATCTATTTTTCTGAAATGGTAGCAAATACTGAAGGTTTATGGGTGACTAAGTTTCCAGATGATTGCAAGCTGGGGGTTATTATCAACTTGTCTTGAGACACTAGCATTATTCAAGAAGGTCTGTCTCTGACTAACAAATGGTGCTATGCTAAGAAATGCATAATTGTACCGTTTGGGAAGTCAGCCATCCTAGCTAAGTACCATGTTGATAATACACCCCTGAGAGTCCACCACATGGCCACAGCGGTGAGGAAATCCTTTTATGCTGTGCAAATTATAAGTAAGGGCATGGCATCTAGGTCCAAATAGGTCATTATCTCACTGTACACCACCTTTATCAGACCAGTCATAGAGTACAGTGCTCCCTTTGGAATGTACTTGAGCAGGCATATGCAACAAGTAGAGTGGCTTCAGATGTTCCTTACAAAAAGAAAAAAAAGCATAACAAACCTGCCTGATGCAGAGTACCTTAAAGCCCTTTCCGTCTACTCAGCTATTCTATACTGAGGGGTAATCTATGCCTGGGTTACAAGGTATCTGCAGACTCACACTTATAAATCTACTGCATATCTGTAAGTCAAAACAGTTACCAGAAATGCAAGGTCTAAGGACCTGAATTTTGTCTGTGGCTTAAACAGAGCATGCTGGAGAGACAAATATGTTTTCCAGAGACTGCTTCTCCTGTGGAACAGACTTCCCATCCATGTGAAGCTGACTTTGTCTATTACCCACTTTATGTGCATCCTAGACCAGTGGATGGGGAATAGGAAATTTACACTGGGCCTGGCAACCATGACACTTATGGACAGAGGTAGCTTATAAATACCTGACCCTCAATGTTCTACTTGGAACCAGGACAACATTATTCTTTCTGGAAAACTTGGCTAGGCTTAGAAAGACCCCTGGGTCATTAGCCTAGTAACAATCTATGAATCTCTGATGTTTTTCACCATATCCCTCAATAGCATGTAGGTCTCTTAGTCATGAAAATATGAATATAAATATAAAAATATGAATAATAATCAGCAAACATTGATTAATTTCTCTACTGCAGAGCATCCTAAATTAACAATCTTTGTGTCATTTTGTTAATTACTTCCTGTCCTTTGTCCTTTTTAACACTGCCTATCATTACCTGTTAAGTCACTTTAAAAAATCCAGTCCCAAAAAAGGTGCAGACACATGAAGAAGCTATGGATACTGACTGGAATTGTACAAAAAAGGTGCTGTAGCCTTAAATGAATTAACCACAGAGAACCTGCCGAATGGAAATCTATACTGCCCAGTGTGTCTGGAAATCCTGAAAGAAAACAATCAGAAAGGCACTAAACTACATTAAATATTTCATTTGTTTATTGTAAGATAAGTATTGCATTTGTACAAAGCACATGCTGTATTAATAATGAGTACTAAAAATTGTAACAGCTCTCTAAAACACCTTAAAATCTTGTTCTGAGGGCATTGTCCAGCTGGTTTAATTTTATCCCTTATGTAGCACCATTTTCCCTTGGTGTTGGACAGTTTGACCCACCATTCTTTAGCTGGTTTAACAGTTTGGTCACTTCAACAAGGTTTTCCTAAAAAAATGTTACTTTTGATTAGCACATCATTAATTTAAGTCAGATCCGCTCTACTTCTTTCATCAGTCTTGGCCTTGTGGAAGAAGATAGAAGATATTGAAATCTGCAGGTGAGCTCATGTACCCAAAAAGCACCTATTCTTTTTGGCTTTTCCCGGTTAGTGGTCGCCACAGCAGAACTCCGGTCCGCTAGCGTTTGGCAGTAGATTTTTTATGGGTGCCAAGGTGCCAACTCGACGCCCAACCTTCAGCAAAGGCACGCCCATTTATGCATGTCTTTCAGAGGCCACTTGACTGTGGGGAGGACATGCAGACTCCACACAGGTACTTTATTTTCTACAAAACATGAAAGCCAGTTTGTACTTGTCTTGGGGATGAATATTCCATGTCCAGAACCCATTTCAGATATCCAGGGTGAAATATTTTGCAGCTTCAGTAATAGTAAAGCTCTCATCTAGATATGTTATGGGCTAGTGAGAGAAGGGAAACAGAAAATTACCCCGGGATAGCTTTAGCATAGATGAACCTATAGCAATGAAACACTTAGACTGTTACAAAGAAAGCAAATAAAGATTTGTCTGTGGTTGTATTAAAAGGAGCATATCACAAAAAGACTTCTTTCAGATAAATTTTATAATAGTAATGCCTATGAGGAAATCTCCTTAGCATTGCATGCATAAGCGTAACAGTGAGTATATGATTATGTCGGATGATTTATACATGAGTGGGATACTGTCAAAAACACGGTTTAGTATTTAAATTTTTTTTATTTAATGAGATGACCTTTTGGTGGCATACTTAAAGTTCAGGAAAAAACAGCTGGCTTTTAGAGCAGTAGCCTCTGGGAAGGTTATATTATTGAGGCTACCTCCAGTTTTCTTGATTTTGGCCTAAAACCTTTAGTTTACAAAACTCATGGTGGTTTTATTTATTTAATTTCCTTTATTTATTGGGTTAAGCCCACTACACCAATGTCCTGTTTTCAGGTGAGACACAAGTTGGTATGAATACTGATGGGGCAACAAGGAACTCCCCTTACTCTTGTCAAAATAAGTGCCAAGGATATCTTTTTTTCATCCACCCAAACTACAACCAACACAGTTTAACATCTCATCTGAAGGACAGCACACTCAGGAATGTAGCAACCCCCTCATGTTGCACTTCAAGTCAGTACTGATGCATTAATCCATGTACCTTGTGTGGGATTAGAGCCCACAACCTTTTGATCTTACAGCATCATCGTTGAGTGTACTACCTAATGATCTACTGACACTGCTCTGCATATGATGCAAAGCAATTTCTAAGTAGAATGACATTTTTTTGGGAATAAACATCATGATCTTATGTTATAGCACATCACATGACATAGGGCTTGTGAAAGTAAGAGGGTTATTGCCCAGTTATTCTGCTTATAGCAGTACATTTTTGAAAACATGTTTAACCATCCAAGTTATAGCCAGGTATAGACTAGCCTCCATGACTCAGGACACCCACTCCTACATGGATATACTTGACTCAATCAAGGTACCCCCTAACACACTGATCCTTAGTGACTTCGACTACCCTCACCATAGACTGGGTGAACTATTCCTATACTAAAGCACTCACCTAATGATTCCTTGGACTTCATCGGCTCTAACAAACTAGACCAGCTGCTCTCATCCCCCACTTGGGGAGATAACATTCTGGACTTGGTTCTCACCAATATGGGTGATTGCTGCACCACTCCCATAGTATGTTCTTCCCTAGCGAGATCAGATCATTGGTCTGTCTCATTTGAAGTTTTGATCCCACACAACCCCCCTAGTCATAATCAAGCTAAAAAACTTCTCAAAAGCTTCACACCACCGCCCCCCCCCCCCTTCAGAGGATGCAGACAACTATGCTGAACAGTACACCAGTGCAGTATACAAGCACATCACATGACATTGGGCTTGTGAAAGTAAGAGGGTTATTGCATGGACTCAGCCATACCCAACAGAACTAAAACCTGCTCCTCAAGGTAACACAAGCCTGTCTGGTGAACATCCTCTATCAACAGGCTTTACAATAAAAGGAAGAAACTGTTGTCCAAGGGTAAACAGGAACACATTCCAAACTGGAAAAAAACTCCCTCCTTAGCCTCAACAAGTAAATTTGATCACTAGTGAAAGCTCCAAAGCCAATTATGAGTTGAAACTAGCCTCAGAAACAAAGGGAAACCACAAAGCCTTCTTCAGTTACGTCAGGAACCTCCATGGCAAAGCCCAAGTTTGTTCTGAATCAGTACTTAACAGTATCACTTACACTGATCTGTTGACTTAGCCAACCTGCTAGCAGATAGGTTCAATGTAAACTTCACCCCCTGTCCTCCCAATGGCCCTTTCAACATCCCTGATACTTGTCCTGCACCTCACATCTCCACAGATCAAGTGTTAAAGGCCCTATACAAGGCAAAGAACACAGCTTCCAAGGGACCTGATAGTATCTCAGACTGTATTCTGCACCATCTCCAGCAAGAATTGGCTTCACCATTGAGCACCCTATTCAACCACAGCCTAAGTACATGCTTCATTTCGGCAAAGTGGAGAATTGCCATTGTCATCTCCTTGCACAAACGTGGTGCCACTACTGACCCTGGAAACTATCACCTCATTAGCTTGACTAGTCTGATCTGTAAAGCCATAGAGGTTATTATTATGGATCTCATAAACAAGAACATAAGGAATCTCCAAGCACTTGACTCCACCAAGTTCAGATTCTTCAAGGGGAGATCTTGCCTGTTGAACCTGGTTGACTTATTTGAGAATGTCACCAAGGCCCTGGATGAGGGAAAGTCAGTACATACAGCTTACCTTAACTTGGCCAAGGCCTTTGACACAATCCCCCACTTGGGCATCATCGAAAAGCTTACACAACTTGGCATAAATCCCTATATCATCAGGGGGGTGGCCAATTGGCTCACCGACAGGACCCTCAAGGTCAAAATAGGCGCCTCAACCTCCAATAGCAGACCTGTCATTAGTAGAGCTCCCAGGGATCTGTCCTGGGACCCCTATTGCTAGGCATCTACTTCTCAGAGGTCCAGGCAAAGACAAAAGGCCTGTGGCTGACCAAGTTTGTGGACAACTGTAAGCTGGGTGTTGTCAATGACTACCCAAATGATGTTAGCATACTGCAAGAGGGTCTCACAGCAACTAGTAACTGGTGCCAAAGTCATAGCCTCAAGTTAAATGCAAAAAAATGTATCATCATACAATTCTGCAAAAACAGGGCCCCTACTGATTACCACATCAATTGCAACCCCTTAAGTACACAACCTGTGGTGAGAGACCTGGGTACCCAGGTTGACAACAATCTCACATTTGACCATTATGTAGCAGCAGTGGTTTGAAAAGCCTTTTACTTGGTTTATCTCATAAGTAAAGGGATTGGATCCAGAAAAAAAGGAGGTTATTACCTCTCTATACTCCTCCCTCATTAGACCAATAATTGTGTATAACGACCTGTTTGGTATGTACCTCTCCAAACATCTGCACCAATTGGAAAGGCTATAGAAATACCTCACAAAGAGAATCAGTGGACTCCAACACCTGTCCTATGCAGACAGGGTCAAATCACTATCACTCTACTCTGTATCATGCAGATTGCTCAGAAGTGATCTGTGTCTCACCTACAAGGTAATCTCGGAACTTGCCCTACTAGAGATGCTCCATATCTGTAAGTCTAACTCCTTGTGCATTACCCACTTGAAAGGCCTGAATCTAATATGTGACATCAATAAAACCTGCTGGAGAGACAGGTTTGTCTCCCAGAGGCTGCCCTGTATCTGGAATAGACTTCTCATACATATTAAACAGAGTACCTCGTTGACCCTCTTCAAGCACAACCTTGATGAGTGGATGGAAAGCCACAAATTTATCCCACGGATTCCACCTGTGTCCCTCAGGGGTGACAGGTTTCTTTTTGGGGGTAAACCCTTGGCTAGGTTTGTAAGGGCCCCAGGGCCATTAGCCTAGTAACCGCCTATGATCCTATGATTCTATGATCCTATAAATGCTCCTGTATGGAAATATAACTTTTTCAGTGGCAGGCATTATAAGCAGTTGTTATGCATCTTATTGGGTAAGCACATGGTGACCACATTTGTGTTTGCATACTTAGCATACAAAAAACACAGTTTGTAAAGAACAATATGATGACTAATGTGCATTTTTGTAAACATAGAACATGGCATTTTATACAGACAGGTAATGAAGATTTAATTATTTAATTATAAATATAAGCTATGCTTCTTTAAGACTGAATGGGAATCTTCAGAGTAATGTTATACTTCTCTTGGATGATATATTAGTAAAATTATTTTTTTATAAAGCAAGATATTTAGAAAGGAAGTGAGAGTTTGGTAATAATTCGTAAAATCTTGCTCTCAGTGTATGTAACCACAGTATAAAGCAATTAAGACAAGAAGTGTCACTGTTAGAAAGATATAGAAGAGGGAACAGATCAACAAAAATACTAAGAAAGATGGACGTAATAAAAGCAATGCGCAGTATTACAACAGATCAGGATCTATCATGCACTATCGGAAATAAATTAAAATTCTCAGCACAGGCAGAAAATTTAGATGATACACAGATAGATATAAAGGAAAAGTACAAAATAAGCAATTTATTGATGACCCAAAAAGTTTTACAGAGAATCGAGAAAAAAGGTAAAATGAATTGAAAATTGAAAGACCACCAAAAAAAGAAGAAATAGATACATTTTGGAGAAGTATTTATGAAGATCCTGTGGAACATAACAAAGATGCTAACTGGAGAGAAGAAGTAAAAGAAAGAATAAGAAGTTTAAAGGTACAGGATATGAAATGTGATGAAGTAACAACCAGAGAGATTGAAACAAAGTTAAGAAAAGCCTCTAATTGGCAAACCCCAGGCCCAAATGCAGTACCTAACTTCTGGTTAAAAGTATTAACATCTTTGCATGAAGATTTAGCTATGCGTAAGAACTATTTGCATGCACGCCCTGAACAGACACCATCCTGGCTAACAACAGGAAAAACAATGCTCCTACTTAAAAATGAACCTGCAAGCTACCCTAAAACTATAGACCAATAACTTGCCTTTTGATGACATATAATCTATACATGGGAATTGATGCTGACAGAGTTTATAGTCATTTAGAATAAACTCAATTATGGCAGTAGAACAAAAGGGCAATAAAAGAAAGTCATATTGAACAAAGGAGCATTTGTTGTTAAACAAAGTCATAGCAGAGAACTGTAAAAAGGGGAAGAATCTAAATATGGCATGGATTGACTATAAAAAAGGATTTGATAGTATCCCACACTCATGGATAAAAGAGTGCTTAAAATGTACAATATACATCCTACACTGATTGACTACATTACAGGGACTATGAAACAGTGGGAGACCACTTTGCAATTAAGCAATGATAAAGGACAAATTATTATTCCAGGGATAAAAATTCAAAGGGGGATATTCCAGGGTGACTCTCTGTCACCGCTGTTATTCTGCCTTGCCCTTAACCCATTAAGCTGTCTACTTAACAGCTTTGGCCATGGTTATAATTTGGCTCCCAGAAAACAACAGTGTAAAGACTTCTCATCTTCTCTTTATCGATGATTTAAAACTGCACAGCTCATCAGATGAGGAACTGAAAGCACAGCTGCAAGTTGTCACAACTTTTTCAGATGACATAAGAATGTCATTTGGTCTTGATAAATGTGCAAACGCAACCTTTAAAGCAGGAAAACTGCAGCACCAAGAAAACATCAGTTTGGGACAAGAATGTGCTATAAAAGAACTTGAGCAAATGAGAGTATATAAATAGTTGGGAATTGATGTAGGATCAACAATAAAACATGAACAAATGTGAATAAAACTTAGTAAAGAATACTTTAGAAGATTTAAATTAATCCTGAAAACAGTGTTAACATCTAGGAACAAAGTCAAAGCTATAAACCAATTTGCTTGTCCTGTCCTTACTTACAATTTTGAAGTAAATGACTGGTCCCAAAATGTGTTGGATAGATTAGATAGGAAAACAAAAAAAAGGATGCTTCATGCTTACCAAGTTTGTGTCTTTCGGCTTTTCCCGGTTAGGGATCGCCACAGAAGGACTTCAGTCCGCTAATGATTGGCAGTAGAGTTTTACGTGCTGGCTTGCCGGGCCTAACGCACAACCTTCAACGAAGAAATGCCCATTCATGCATGTCGCCACACAGAAGACCCTCTAACTGAGAATCGAATGGGCAACGTCTAACTGTGAGGCAACAATGCTACCAAATGATTTATAAAAATCAGTGTATACCAAGATTATATATTCCCTGTTCCAAAGGAGGGATGGGCCTCCTTCAAACTGATTACATGTATAGATCTGCAATCGTGAGACTCCACACATATCTGCTAACCTCACAAGATCCAAACATAGTGAAAGTTTTGAAAAATAAGCAGAATAAATCTAAGATGACTTCTCTGCTTAATCTAACAGAAGCATATCGTGAACAAGCAGGAATGGAAATCAAACCAGAAGTAGATAAAAATCAGTCAGAAACTGAATGTGCAAAAAACAAAAGAAAGAATATAAGGTGAAGGACCAGATGAGAAGGCAAGAAATGTGGAAAATTGTTGATCAGGAATGAATGCAGGAATGGTTAAGGAGTAGCGAATTCAAATCAAGAGATGAAAGGTTAATATTGGTGGCTCAAGATAGTGGGGTACAGACATTCTGGTTTACAAAGTCCATTGAACATGTGGGAGAAACAGACAAGTGAAAGGTTTTGTAAAACCAAATTGGAAACAGTGGCACACCTCGTTGCTCTTTGTGACATACTAATGGCAGAAGGACTGTATACTGAAAGCATAATAATGTGGCAAGACTGTTGCACTGGGGATTGTGCAAACATTATGGTACTAAAGTGGCTGAAAAACACTGGAAACATGAGCCGCAAAGCATCATAGAAAATGATGAAGTCTACATCACATGGGATCACCCATTACCAACAGTTCAAAATATAGATGCTAGAAAAACAGATATAGTGGTCCATGAAAAGAAGACAAAAATAGCATTAATCACTGAAATCGCCACACCTAGTGACTACAGTGTCTTGCATACAGAGAGACACAAAATCATAAAATATCAGGATTTGCAGGCAGAAACAAGAGCAATATGGAAGAAAGATACCCAGACAGTTCCAATAGTAATAGGAGCAACAGGTCTTATAAAAAAGAATCTACAATCGTATTTAGATATGTTATCAATACGTGTCACCCTGTCACCCCGTATGAATTGCAGAAGGAATAATTACTGGGCACATTGCAGGTGCTGCGAAGAGCACTTCTGGCTGACATCAAAGATTGAAACAATATTAATTTCATGAACTTTAATCGTACTTTGACTTAGGAATGGGGTCCAATCCCGTCATGGCATTAGAAACTCAAAAGACCTGGAGAAATTAAAAAAAAGCATGTCTTTTGGTATCTGCCCCCCTGTTGTAAACCTGTTTATTGATAGGCCTTACACTGAAGTAAGTCACTTACAATGAATGCAAGTCTTTCATGATTGGGGCATACTTACTCTGAGGGAAACACTTTTGGAATTCATTTTCATTTAAAATTCATTTGACTGAAAACTCATTTGATAGAAAAGTATAGAAGACTATTGAAACTATCTGATGATGTCACTTCTTAACAAAGGGCTTGTTAAGGATGTGAGTCTAGCAGAGTATGTGTTGACTGCAATGGTCACCATCATGTTGAACCCCCAGATTTGTAGATGACTGTTTTTCTAGCCCAGCACTGATTCACTATGTGTGGTATTTTTCTTTTCCTCTGAAGTTGTGTGACCATGGAGTAAGTAAGTATATATGCAAATTTAGTATTTTGCTGTATTCTGGATCATAGGTAGGTTCATAGGTTCATAGGTAGGTACTAGGCTATCGGCCCAAGGGCCTAAATAAGCCTAGCCAACAAGGTTCCCTGGCTTACGCCACCCAAGAAAGTTATTTTCCTGTGCCCCTGTCGAGCAGAGCCACAGAAGTGATCCACGGGGTGTATTTCCTATTTCCCATCCACTTATCAAGATTTTTCTTGAGGAGTGCTAATGAGGGACTTTGCTTGACATAGATGGGTAGCTTGTTCCAGAGTATGGGAAGTCTCTGGGACAGGAATCTATCCCTCCAGCATGTCCTGTTTATTGTGATGACAAGGTTTAGGTCCCTAGAGTGTGTAGCTCGGAGGAATTGGGATTTCTTTAGGTGTAGCATGTCCAACAGCTCTGGGTTTGACATAGCTTTATATGTTAGGCAGAGATCACCTCGGAGTAGGCATTATGCTATGGAGTAAAGCTGGAGTTTTTTGAGACAGTCAGTGTAGGGCATCTGTTTGAGGCCAGTAATCTTATTTGTGAGGTACTTCTGTGGTCTTTCCAGCTGCTGCAGATGTCGTGGAAGGTATATTCCAAAAGGGGCATTGTACTCTATAATGGGTCTAATGAGTGTCGAGTAGAGGGGAACAATGACCTCTTTTTTCCTAGATGAGAACCCTTTTGTGATGAGGTGTGCCATGCAGAAGGATTTCCTGACTAATGTGGTGATGTGATTATCAAAGGAGAGACTACTGTCCACCTGGGTCCCCAGGTATCTTATCACACATTCAGCGTTAAGTAGACTGCCGCCTATGTGGTAGTTCATGGGTACAGAATTTTTACCAAAGGGGATGACAATGCACTTTTTAGCATTAAGCTTGAGGCCATGGGTCTGACACCAGGCATCTGTCTCAGTGAGGTCCTTCTGTAGGATGTCCACATCGTTTGGGGACACAACTATGGCTCCTAGTTTGCAGTCATCTGTGAACTTCATTAGCCAAAGGCCTTCTGTGTTAGCCTGTACTTCAGAGAAGTAGATACCAAACAGGAGAGGTCCCAGGACTGAACCATGTGGTACTCCACTTGTCACTGGTTTGAAGTCAGATTTGGAGTCTTCAACCTTTACAGTGTGGATTATGTCAGTGAGCTAATTGGCAACCCATCTTGTGACATAGGGATTTATACCTAGTTTAGTGAGTTTAGCTATAATTCCAGAATGGGGGATGGTGCCAAAAGCCTTGGCAAGTTCAAGATAGGCTGTGTGAACCACCTTACCCTCATCTACAGCTTTGGTGACTGCCTCAAAGAGGTTGATCAGGTTCAGGAGGCATGATCTGCCTTTCACAAACCCAAACTGGGTGGGGTCCAGAGTTTGGAGGTTACCCATGTCTTTGTTTATGAGTTCAATGATGATAAGTTCCGTGGCCTTACACACCAGGCTCGTCAGGCTAATAGGCGATAGTTCCTGGGATCAGTGGTGACTCCCCCTTTGTAGAGTGGGATAACTGTTGCTGTGCACCCTTCAGTGGGCACAAAGCCTGATTTGAGACTATGATTGAACATGGTGCTTAGGTGGGGAGCCAGTTCGTTCTCAAGTTCATGTAAAACCCAGTCTAGGATGTTGTCAGGTCCCATGGATGCTGTATTTTTGGCTTTAGAGAGTGCAGCTTTTACCTGTGTGGTTGTGATTACAGGGACTCTGCATTCTTCCTGTATAGATATGGGCCCTTTAGGGGGTGAGAGGGGGGTACAGTTAGCACTGAACCTATCTGCCAGGACATTGGCAATATCAGTTGGTTCTGTAATTTTCATGCTGTTGTGCTATAACTCAGAGCAGATCTGGGTGTTGCCATTGAGATTCTTGACATAGTTATAGAATGCTTTGTGATTGTCCCTAGAATCAGTGGTGATTTTGTTTTCATTGCTAGCTTTGGAGGATCTTATAAAGGATCTCAGCTTCTTACTGAGGCTGACCAGGGAACTCCTCCACTCATGGGAATTTACTCTTTTGTATATCTGTTTTATGTTTGTCATTTAGCTTGGGTCATGACTGAAAATGGCCCCCTTGACCAGGTCACCAGCATGATTAGCACATGTAAAATAAATAAATGCATACATTGCACACTTGAGGTTTTCACCTTCTTAATGTATTTTTATGGGCACTCTGAGTACAGTGTAATGAGAAGACCATGTGATGCTCTCTCTCTCTCTCTCTCTCTCTCTCTCTCTCTAATCACTTGCAGTGGACATGTCTTGTTTTAGCACTTTCTTGACTCTGGCAAGAGTGTCCGTTTTCCTTTTCCACTGATATCCTTTGACTGCTGTTAATGGCCATCTCACACATTTTAAGTAACATCTAAATGTCAGGCATGAAAAAGTAGCTTATTTTAGTGCTTTTGCTTAGATTCTCAGTTCTACAATTTTAAACCATATTTACAAACTGAAATCTTGACCCCATCATATGTGCCTGACAGACCCCCCCCTTACAAACAAAAAATGTCTATTTAAATGTTACATTGTTTCATAAAATAATCCATCTCCACCTGTATGGCATAGACAAGACATGCCATTCTATGTATTTCTTTCTGTTGATTATCATCCATGGTTTCATACCATACGAGTACCTTTTGCTGAAGGCATTTAAATGCACGCATTAATAGCTAAAGTGGAACTCTTTCCTAAGGGGTTAGTTTTTGGATCATAGGATCATAGGATGTTACTAGGTTAAAAGCCTCGGGGCCCTTACATGCCTAGCCAAATTTAACCCATGTTCCCAAGGGTGGTTCAAGCAGACACTAAAATCAGCACCTATTGGCCTTGTCTGAGAGGGACATAGGTGGAACCCCTGGGATGAATTTCCGGTTACCCATCCAATCATCCAAATTGTGCTTAAATCGGGCCAATGAGTGGCTTTGTTTAGCATGAATAGGAAGCTTGTTCCAAAGGTGGGGAAACCTCTGTGAGACAAATTTGTCTCTCCAGCAAGTTCTGTTGATGCCACATACCAGGTTAAGGTCCTTTAAGTGAGTAACCTGTGTGCCATTTGACTTGCAAATTTGCAGCATTTCCATCAAAGCTGGGTCAGAGATTGCTCTATATGTAAGACACAGGTCACCTCTGAGCAGTCTGTATGACACAGAATAAAGTGACAATAATTTCAGTCTGTTCACATAAGACAGATCTTGGAGACCCTGAATTTTCTTCATAAGGAACCTTTGTCGTCTCAACTATTGCTGCAGGTGTTTGGAAAGAAACAAACCAAAGGGAGTGTTTTACTCCATTATTGGCCTGATGAGAGGTTATAACCTTTTTTTTTCTGGAGACAATGTCCTTACTTATGAGATTAGCACTATAAAATGCCCATATCATTGTGAGAACATGGTGATGGAAGTTAAGGTTGCTGTCAACTTGTGTGCCCAGATCTCTTCCCACTGACTGTTTGCTTAGCATATCACTATTGATGTGGTAGTTTGCAGGAACATCACCCTTGCTGAAGGGGATGATAATGCATTGTTTTGCATTAAGTTGCATTAAGTTTAAGACCATGAATTTGGCACCAGTCATTAGTCAGGATAAACTTTTTTATGTAACAAACAGAGATGTTACATTTAATGTGACACTACAAAACACAATGGAAAGTGTTGAAATCTTTGGCCAGTGAAGTGCTGTTTTATCCTTGTAACTTCAGGTACTACATGGTCAGCCCAAAAACAAAATAAAGCAAATAATACAAACCTAACTTTTTTTTTTATAATGACATCTATCAGCCACAAAACCGACAAACCTAACTTTTTTTTTTATAATGACATCAGCCACAAAACCAACACGTTTCACACCTTAGGAAGAATATGGGAGAAGGTCTGTTAATTGTTATGTTGCACAGATTCGATTACTTCAAAAAAATGGTGTTTTAGCTGTTTTGCTTTGAAGAAGGTTTAAATATTTAAAACAGCCTTCAGTTAGCAGAAATCAAGGTCATTTGGTAAAAAATTAAAAACTGCAATGTTTTCTTGTGACTATGAGGCCATAGGCTTACAACACTGTCTCTATATATAACACATACACACACACACACACACACACACACACATACACACACACACACACACACACACACACACACACACACACACACACACACACACACACACACACACACACACACACACACACACACACACACACACATTTATTACAGCAAAGTGGTCCAAAGGCTCTTTTTCAGCCATAACCTGGGCCAGAGACACACACAATAATTATAAATTACAGTGTAAAATGTAAGGGTATTATAGGAATATAAATACATTCAGAGTAATACTACAAGTTGTCAAGTTCAAACAACATTATATTAAAGGTACAATTCCATCAACCATAAAGAGTCAATTCACAAGTTATACAAAAATTGTACACTGATAACAATGTAAAGACTTCAAGTGGTCCAGTGTTGCTGGTAGTTTATATTCATTTGCTCAGTAGATGACAGCTGAGGGAGATCTCGTAGGGCAACACTAAACATTATTGCAAAATGTACTTACATTTACAACAGTAATATGACTGCAAAAACTTCTGTTATAGGTAGATAGACGGATAGAGAGAAGTGGAAAAGCAGACATGAAACTGCACTATGGAAAAAAAAGACACAATTTTATAAAAGAAAATGACATCAGTGTAGCAGGTCCTGTAAATTACATTTTAGGGTTAATAAATTAAATGTAACTCAAAATACACTGATTCTGCTGAATTAGTACAGCACAGACTATCAAGATATGATAAAAATGCATTTTATCTTTGGTTTAGGGTAAAACATTTTCCTTTAATTTAAATTCTGATGCTGTCTCATGCTATACCTTGCAAAGGAGTTCAGAAAAAAATGTGATGATAAAATGCCTGATATGTAAAAGAAGTGCCAATGTTGGTAATCTGCTTTGAAAAGAAACAAAATGCTGAAATCTAAACTTGGATCAGTAATATGTTAAGTTCTTGTATCCAAGTCGCAGAAGTTGTCTATTACAGGGAGGTGGCCAGGGAGATTATAACAGTACATATTAACATATTGCACGTACTGAGTCATGTAGCATGCAACATCAGACATTTTATTAACTGAATGAGGAACATGTACAATAAATTGAATGAATTTCTACCAGATGTACATTTAATTTATTATTTTAACTAAAGTGCATATCTATTTTGCAGATACCATATTGCATAGATAAATGCAATGCAAGTTATGATATAGGTCTAATGCATAACAAAATAAAATAGTATTAAGGATGAAGTGACCGTTTATTTGTTAAACAAATTAGAGCATTAACCCACATGGACCTCTTTCATTCTCAGCCCAGGACCTCTGTCTGGTTCAGTCACCTTCTCAGAGTCACACAATGGAGGCGGAGAGAATCAAACCATGGATCATAGGATGTAGCTCATTATCAGGTCATAGACTTAATTCTATGCACTAACAGCCAGTTACTTTTATGTTCTTCAAAACGCCTTCTAGTTTCTTACAAATAACTGTGATATGTAACAGAAAAACACAACTTTTAAGAAAACTGTTAGAAATGCTAGCAGTAGGCTTGAGCGTGATTGTTTTTTAAAAATGTTGCAAACAAGGCAAAAGATAACATGCTGCCGTGAGTACCACAATTGTGTCCTTAAACAAAAAGTAGGCAAAGGTAAGCTGACCTGATGAGATGGTTCAGAAATATCTATCTATCTATCTATCTATCTATCTATCTATCTATCTATCTATCTATCTATCTATCTATGCATCTATCTATCTATCTATCTATCTATCTATCTATCTATCTATCTATCTATCTATCTATCTATCTATCTATGCATCTATCTATCTATCTATCTATCTATCTATCTATCTATCTATCTATCTATCTATCTATCTATCAATCTATCTATCTATCTATCTATGCATCTATCTATCTATCTGTCTGTCTGTCTATCTGTCTGTCTGTCTATCTATCTTTCTATCTATCTATCTATATGGATCTAGGACTAATTACCAATGACACATTTCAATGAAACTGAAACGGTAGAGCACACTTCTGCAAGAGTGCTTTTTCATCAGAAAAGCACTTTGGTGAAAGTCTGCAAAAAGACAAAACAAAAACAAAAAACAAAACAACATTTCAAAAAAACAAACAGTAAACACATTTATACGGGGGGGGCAAGGCCCCCTGCACCCCCCATGTGGGGGCTGTGCCACCCTCACCCTCCTTACTTTTATATTCTCATTCTGAGATCGCACTACAATGGGGAAAAGGGAATATTCCCTTATCCCCACTGTACCGCAATCTCAGCAACAGCCATTCTGTCATGTTTTTTGTTGAGCTCACTTTAGCGAAAATGCATTTTTAGTGAAAATGCACTTTCATGAAAGTGTTCTTGTCCATTTTGGTTTCGGTGAAACAAGCTTTCTCTCAACAGTCCTAGACCCACATATATATATATATATATATATATATATATATATATATATATATATATATATATATATGGGTCTATGTTGTATTATCGAAAATATGGTTCATTGAACTGTATTCTCGATAATATACTTCCGCGAAAGTGCATTATATCGAAAGTGCACTTTCATGGAACAAAAACAGGAAAATGTTAAAAAAAAAAAAAACATAGCAAACTAAACAGCATTAATCAGGGGGGCAAGCCCTCCTGCACCCCTATGTGGCGGGCTGTGTCCCCACACACCCCCTACTTTATTATTCTCACTCCGAGATCACACTACAGTGGGGAAAAGGGAATATTCCCTTATCCCCACTGTACCACGATCTCAACAGGAGTTTCCTTAGTTGTACATCAATAGTATATGTTGATGTACAACTAACGGTACATGCAAACTGCATGTTTTTTTTTTTTCGCGAAAGTGCATTTTCGACAAAATGCACTTTCGGTAAAGAGTTTTCGATAAAGTAAGGTTCGATGAACCGTACTTTCAATGATACAAATAGGGAGAGAGAGAGAGAGAGAGACAGAGACAGAGCTACTTTATGGACACATGCTCTCAATCAAGTCAAGGAGAAAAAAAATGGTGCTATGAAATATCGACCTATGACACAAAGTGTTAAATTCTTGAGAGAGAAAAAAAACAATTAAGAGAAAAAGCTGCTGCTTATAAGAGTAAAAGAGACATAGGGGAGTTGTAGGACTTAATGACATGACAGGTAAATGTGTGCTTTAAATATATGAACCAAAAATACTTCAGAAAAAGGGAGCATGCTATATGTATTCTGGACCAAGTGGTTCAGAAACGGCTTATAAAACAGACACTTAGCAAGGATTCTGACCTACAGAAGATGGATCACATTTCAACTACAATCAATCTTTTTTGCGTTACAAAATTAATTAGAAGGAGATAAAAATCAAGGAAGGGCAAACATATAAAATGTTTGGTTGAGTGCTGTTTTGTGATTTAGTGGTAAAGGACAGAGTGACACTTGATAAGTCCGATCGTTACCTGCAATTAAATCAGACAATCAGGCTGCTTAAAATGGAAACGACATTGCTATATGGCTCCACTACTAAAAGAATCAGCTGTATAACATAAGTATTTCCTATATTAAACTTTTCTTTTGAGTGATAAGCATTAATGTTTCTAAGGAAGGAATGCAGGACAGCTGAACTACTTTTTTTCTATGTTCTGTTTTTATTCAAATGCTGTTATTAAAATCTAAACTTAGAACTCTGCCGGTAAACAGCCATATACATTACAAAAACTGGTTTCTAAAATGAGTTCATCGCATTCAGACTGGCTTTATTTTAGAGATACCTGAAAATAATATTACAACCAGTGTGAAAGCTACATCTCTGTGAGCATTTTGTCATTAGTGATGAAAAAATAACTACTATGCTAGAAGCAGTGAAAACACACTTAAGATGCATTTATCCCTCTTTGTATTCAAATTACAAGTTGGAAGTTATGTCTTCATAATAAAATTTAGATTTGTATTTGCTTTTTCAGAAGGCTATCTTTTGTTAATCTATTTTGTGATTATATAATTACAAGCATCCGCTGCAATTTGTTTAAGCAGTTCTGTTTTCATTTTAGCCTAATTACTGCAATTTTCCTTTGGAATTATAAAAGCAGCTATTTTAGGATTTGCAGAGACTAAAATAAATGGTGCCTCTTCCTGCAAGTTGAAATTAGAAAATTGATACAAGGTGCCTACTCAGCCTCATTCCCTCCTGTCATGCATTCAAATCTCGGGTGCTTAGTACAGCATTCTGTAAACATTGCTATATCTGAGATGGTTATAAATAACATAGACACAGATGTTAAAAAACTTTACATGAACATTAATGATACAAATCGTAATCCAGCCATCCTCAACCCCTTTTGCACATCAGGTTGTCACATCAGCAGTGACAATCATCTTGAGGCAAGGTTTACACCACTAGGGGGCTAGCCCTGCCATGGTAGCCCATCTGTACCACTCATGCACCTGCAGCCAGTTTAGGGCATCCAATCACCCTACTGCATGTCTTTGAAATGTGGGAATAAACCAGAACACCTGGAGGAAACTGACACAACCAAAGGAGGCACCCCAGCCAAGAATTGAACCAGAGAACCTTTTGCTGTGAGGCAACAATGCTAACCACTGCACCATCAAGGCAGCCTGTAAGAATCCTAATGTGAATCTGAATTTGTTTCACATACAGTTTTATATTTTATAGCAGAGCCTGACTAGTCTTCCCATGCAAGTGTATCCAAAGCTCTTATGCATGCATTTTCTTTTTAAGCAGATGTTATACTATACAATGACTTCTATTCATGCATGCTGTGATAGCTTAAAGACGATATTTCTTAAAATGTGATTTTTAATGTGAAAAATACAGGTTTATATCACTTATTAGACACAAGTATCTAACTAGAGAATAACTGCTGAAAGTTAATCATAAGCAGGAACCTGTGATGCAAGTGCAATTTTACTCCACGGGAACTATTTTCAACAGTAGTAGCACTAGGGTAGACATTTTCCGGGGTCAACAATAAAAAACAGTCAATATAACATCCAAACAAGTATAAAATTGGCATTACAGCTATGCTATCCTACTTACTATGAAAAGGCCATTAGCAAGAACATTTCTTTCTTTCTTTCTTGAGTTCTTCAACAAAAGAAGTCTGTCATGATAGCAGCCATTATGTAAAAGAAGAGAAGAGTAGAAGAGATATAGCTGAGTTGTCAGTCAGTTGTTGTTGTCTTTCGGCTTTTCCCGGTTAGGGGTCGCCACAGTGGAACTCCGGTCCGCTAATGATTGGCAGTAGATTTTAACAAACGCAGAGGTGCCAGCTCGACGTTCAACCTTCAAACACAAGTAAACTCATTCTGTTTGAAATAAAAGTTTTAAAGTACTTTTGAGTTCAGTAGAGTGAAACTTTCTAAGTCTGACAGGCAACAACGAGTGCATCTTCTACAGCACAAACTGCTATAACTGGCTGTCTGAGGCCTACTACATAAAGTAAATACATCCTGTCAGCTGTTCTGTTGCTGCAAAGGAGTGACATAGTAAAATGCAAGGCTTGTGTAGCATTGCAAATACTCTCCATGTGCCACTTACAATGCACTGCATTCATTTGTCATTTGGTAGTCTTACCTGAATATACATGTCATTGTTTCTGACCTGTTAATATATCATTGGTGTGGGCCAGGTAGCACTGTGTTCTGGATGAATTTGACTGTCAGAATTAGATCTGGTGGCAATTTAGCCTAGAACAAAAAGCATTTGTCATACATTAAATCTACAACAAACTGTGGTGTACTAAAACACATAATATTCAGGAGATGTCCACATGAAATGCAAAGCAATTATTTCCCTTCACTGGTTGATCTGTAAGAGTTGTGCTTGCTATTAAAGATGGTTTGGTTCATGAAAAGAAGCTAGTGTACAGAGTTTGAGGCCAGGGATTCATTTTGTACTTACTTTCTTTTGTTTTCAAGCAGTGGCTTTGTTTAGTAGAATGGAAAAGTTCAAACAAATAATTTAGTGAGGGATTTAGTTGGGCATTATTCATTAAATATTTTATAATGCATTATCTTTTTTTTTTACTTTATTGCACACTTATGGTTTTAGTATGTTTAATTAACAGATTTATAAGACATAAACTTTGATCTGCATGATGACACAGTCATTGTACAACTGGGGTGACCACTGTTGTGTGCTTTCTCCTTGATCTCTGCCACCCATGTGGGCTTGGTGCCTGGCACACATCTGACATGTGCTGATAACCTGTGCTCCTTGGTGCCTGGCACACATCTGGCATGTGCTGATAACCTGTGCTCCTTGGTTCCTGGCACACATCTGGGATGTGCTGATAACCTGTGCTCCTTGGTGCCTGGCACACATCTGGCATGTGCTGATAACCTGTGCTCCTTGGTGCCTGGCACACATCTGGCATGTGCTGATAACCTGTGCTCCTTGGTGCCTGGCACACATCTGGGATGTGCTGATAACCTGTGCTCCTTGGTGCCTGGCACACATCTGGCATGTGCTGATAACCTGTGCTCCTTGGTGCCTGGCACACATCTGGCATGTGCTGATAACCTGTGCTCCTTGGTGCCTGGCACACATCTGGGATGTGCTGATAACCTGTGCTCCTTGGTGCCTGGCACACATCTGGCATGTGCTGATAACCTGTGCTCCTTGGTGCCTGGCACACATCTGGGATGTGCTGATAACCTGTGCTCCTTGGTGCCTGGCACACATCTGGGATGTGCTGATAACCTGTGCTCCTTGGTGCCTGGCACACATCTGGCATGTGCTGATAACCTGTGCTCCTTGGTGCCTGGCACACATCTGGCATGTGCTGATAACCTGTGCTCCTTGGTGCCTGGCACACATCTGGGATGTGCTGATAACCTGTGCTCCTTGGTGCCTGGCACACATCTGGGATGTGCTGATAACCTGTGCTCCTTGGTGCCTGGCACACATCTGGGATGTGCTGATAACCTGTGCTCCTTGGTGCCTGGCACACATCTGGGATGTGCTGATAACCTGTGCTCCTTGGTGCCTGGCACACATCTGGGATGTGCTGATAACCTGTGCTCCTTGGTGCCTGGCACACATCTGGCATGTGCTGATAACCTGTGCTCCTTGGTGCCTGGCACACATCTGGCATGTGCTGATAACCTGTGCTCCTTGGTGCCTGGCACTCATCTGGGATGTGCTGATAACCTGTGCTCCTTGGTGCCTGGCACACATCTGGGATGTGCTGATAACCTGTGATCCTTGGTGCCTGGCACACATCTGGGATGTGCTGATAACCTGTGCTCCTTGGTGCCTGGCACACATCTGGCATGTGCTGATAACCTGTGCTCCTTGGTGCCTGGCACACATCTGGGATGTGCTGATAACCTGTGCTCCTTGGTGCCTGGCACACATCTGGCATGTGCTGATAACCTGTGCTCCTTGGCGCCTGGCACACATCTGGCATGTGCTGATAACCTGTGCTCCATACCAGCATTTCCTTGTTGCTGCTGTCCATGATGGTTCTTCTGCTGTACAGTTTCTAGATCTTTAATATGCAGGGTTTGTAAGATGTACAGTTTGCCTCAACCCTTGATAGAACACACTTCAATAAAAAGTCATTCTGCTTGTTTATGATGTTACTCCACTACCTGTTTGGAATTATAACCATCAATTATTGTGGTGGCAGGGGTTGTCCAGTGGGCTTGCTTTCTGGTTTCTTCTGTATGCCTTCCTTTATATTTTATATGCTGTTCTTCTGGGTACAGTTGCCATGCAACAGCCCATGAATTGCCACTCCTACTGCCTGATGTATAGTGTTTGGGGACTGATGCATAGGTTATGAAGAGTCAGGTTGCTGTTCAGCAACTTGGTGTTGTCATGCCTTGACTTTATCATATAGTTTTTATCGAAAATTTAAACAAGAAACAACTAACAAAACAATATAATGACAATAAAATATCTAATTCCTAAGTAAAAATATAACAATGATAATTAAAAAAAAACACAACCTGAAATTAAGGATGGATTTGGATGATTCCTTTTGCATTAGTTATTTACATTATGGCTTCTCAGTCTGTAAAGTACATCCAAAGAAGGAAAAATACATTCCAGTATGAACATGAAAGATTTGTTGCTCCTTCGTTTTTCATTATTTACAAGATTCTTAGTAACCTTAGTTATGTAAAAATGCTTTCATATGAAGCTGATGCCTCCATTTTGTACTTTTTAGCTGTAATAATCACTGGCATCATTAGTGTCAAAGACACATTATTCCCATTTTTATTTAAATGATTTTTTTTTTTAAATGTTATCTCAGTTTGGGGTGTGCATGAGACTGGGCATGAAGGAACAGCTTGCCTGAAGGTACTTTTCTTTCCCCAGGAGTATTTTGTCATACATTTAAAACAGCAAGAAAAAAACATCAGTCTTAGTATAATGGATTCATAAGTTCTTTTTCCCCTTGGCTTATTCAAAAAGAACCTGCAGAAGTGTAAATGTCCTGTCAAAGTAAATGTTTTGTGTCTGATGAAAATGGCTGACAGAAACAAGAACAAGATGGCGACTGGACACCCAAACAAGTCATAAGCTTCTGCGGATATACATAAAGCTATGGCTAATCTTACTACTTATCTTACAAGATAGCTTGAAGTAACTACTTTGTTAAAAGAAGCTAATAATAAACAAGAAGATTCATATTAAAGCAGGAACTCCAGTCAGGGCAGCAATAGGAAATAGACAGACAGACGTACTGAGGAAGTACGGCTTCATGTTTCACAAATATCAGAACTGCAAGCTAAATCATAGCAGCTAGAATCAAAGCTAGATGGTTTAGAAAATAGAATGTGAAAGGATAATTTCAGAATTATTGGGCTGCCACTGAGTAAAGAAGGCACTAATCATGTGGAATTGGTGAAAAAAGAGATAGCTTAAACTCTCAAACTGCTTCATCTTCCTGCTGGCTGATGAAGGGCACACAGAATAGCAGCTGAACTTTACAGTGTAAATATTCCCAAGCATTTTATTGTGCACTTTCTGGACTTTAATGGCAGTGAGACTGTACTAAGAAAATGCAGAGCGCTGGTTACTGGCTTAATAATTGCAGGTTCACTGGTTCATTTTGCTCCATATTACAGTATACATAAAGCAATGCCACCTGTAATCAGAAAACTCAGAGAGCTGGGTTAAAGATGTCAGCTTAAATTTCCAGCAACACTGCTGCCATTCATAGAAGGGCAACTCACATTTGATAATCCAGAAAAATGCAAACAGATGTTGTGGATTGAGATCTGATCTGTAGTCCAAAACATTATGACACTAGAATGATAACATTAAAGTACTTACATGAAGTGTAGGAGAACAGAGCATCTTGACAAAGTTAAATGGCTAGACTTCTGTGTTTATATCACATGCACTACATATACTGTTTCTACAGGAAACCAAAGTTAAGGCAAGTAATGTAGGATTTGTACCCATTCAGCTAAGAAAGAAGTTCTTACATTAGTTAATCAATCACTAAACTGGAAATTCATTGCTAAAATACGAAGGCATGAAAGGGAAATGGCCAATTCTATAAATCTAAACAGCAAAAGTAAAGATTTTACTAACAAACTACTGTGTTCTCATCATAGGCACATTCGAGTATATTAGTTTTACATATACTTTATTGAAAGAAACGGAGTGCTGTAGCAACACTTACAGGTGGCTTTAAATCCTTGGTGGATCAGCTTAGAGAAACAGAAGCTTTCACACTTGACAACAGGGGTACAGAATTTCATGACAGACATTGGCCTGATAGACTCTAGCAGAATAACACATCCGCTGGAAACAGATTACACATACTAAGCTACTGATGTGAGCAGTACCAGCAGAATGAGTTAGATGTTTGTCAATTTTTCCTCACTGATAATATTTTCAATATAGTCATCACACCTCATTACTCCCTGAGCACAGCATTTTAGAGCTAGAAATGGAGAGCATAGGGACCACATGTTATGCCCTTATATAAAATGGGCACACCACTGATTAAAATGAAGGAGGGGAAAGTGATTATCTGAAGCAACATTGGAAGCTATGTTAAACATATGCTAGGTTATATTAACATGGGAGAAGCAAAATGGGAAAATCTAAAATATATATTATCCATAATGCACCAATCTTGGAGAAACATCAGAAAAATAATAGAGGACCATCAGTTTGGAATTTCAGCCATACCTCTCAGCCTCTTAAAGTCAGAAATCTGGACAAAGTCAGAAATAAAAGTTGCAAAGGGCCCCAAAATAGGGACAATTTTTAAATATTGATCTTACAGATTTAAGTTGATAGAATAATAGGTTTTGCATTAGCATGAATTTTCTGAAGAGTATGAAGCCTGAAACTCAAATGTCAGTCATTTTCTAACTTCAGTCTTAAATTATTTGCCACTAATTTGCCAGAAAAGCACAGTTTTATGAAAACATAGAACAAAAGTATGAGGTAAAACTCTGTACAGTTGAGAGGTATGTATTCAGCTAAAAGAGTAAAATAGATACATTTAATATCAACCTTCTAACTATCTACCTTCCAGCAGCTTTTTCAAGACTGCACTCAAATTCCACTTAACTTTGCACTGGCTTTGTCCTTGTTCTAATACAGACTAGCACCCCCACCCTTACCCCCCACCTAGACTATTAACCCATCTATACTACCACCACTACTAACCACAGTCAGAATTTGCTAGTTATCCTTACATACTTTAAAATCTTGTCTGACAACTTTGTTACTAATATTATAAACAATAAGAAACTATCTTAACTTGCAACATTTACTGTATATACTGTTGATAATCAGTATCTTGTTATTGTATTAAAGCCAACAACCTGTAATGTTGTTTACTATTGCTGCAACTTTTTATCTCTATTTATCATGTACATGATGTGGAGCTTTTCTCCCCGGGCAGCCACTGAAAAAGGACCTGCGTCCAATTGGAATTTCCCGGTAAACAAATGTAAATAAATAAATGTTTGCAGTGACAGACATGCTCAAAAAGGAATGCAAAGTAATTTAATTTGTACACTATACTGATAAGTGGAAAGATGGATATTTTTGAATAGGCAAATGGTATTACTTTACACAAATTAATAGCTCAAAGAGCTTAAGAGAAGAAGAGAAACAATTATTAAAGCAATAAAAGATAAATAGGGCATACCCTAGGCAAACAGTTTTAAAATCAATCATATCATGCTCAAAAAATATAAAGCATTGTATGCATCATGGACTCCAGATCCCACAGATGTCAGCATAGGAAGTGACCACATTAAATAGTTCCTTCACAGGGGAGGTGGTTACTATGACTATATGCTCATTTCCCAGAATGAAAGTATAAGGAGCAGATGTCATCCCAGGGGTCTTTTACAAAAGGTTTGCAAATGTTTTTGCAGAGTAATTATTGGATCGGTTTAAATATTAATTTCTGCCATGCTTCCATAGGCTAGCTTCAGTCATATACTTACCCAAGGCAGGCCTGGACCACACATTTTTTGGAGGTATAGACTCATATCACTCATACATACAGAAACTAAACTTTACACTGCAATACTAGCTAGAATATTAGAAACAGCACTTCCAAACCTTATTCATCTATCACAGCAAGGCTTTATTAAGAACAACAGTGAAGGCCAGACTTTATTAGATTGTCTAGATATTTCCTGGTGCAATAGAATGAGAAACTTTACAATTTTTCCTTTCTTCTTAGACTATAGGAAGACATTTTACTCACTGGAATGGGACATTTTGTGGGAAGCTTTCAAGGTATAAAGTATTCAGGGCCTTATTTGTACTACTGTAGATTTCTCTACAAAAATCCACAATCATAGCTTATCACTAATGGGTGATTTCCCCTGCCCTTTCACCTTGCAGACAGGAGCTCAGCAAGGCTGTCCTTTGTCTTACCTACTATTTGTCATGGCTATGGAAACCTTGCATTCTTACTTATGACAATAGCATTCAATGGCAACCATGAAAATATTCCCAATAAACAATGTTTTTGGCTACACATAAACTGTGATAAGTGCAGTTTCTCTCCGGTGAAAAAGCTTTACAGCAAAGTAAGACACTAATTAATATAAAAGTTAATGTAGTTAAAGCCTATATGACAGTTTTGAGAAAAAAAGTCTTACAATACCAGGATCAGACTAGATATAAACCTTGTTCCTCTTTTCCAGGTAACTAAGTGAACATTGCATAACTGGGGAAAATTAAAACTGCCCTTTTTAACCAGAAGTCAGGCTAGCTATTAAAATGTTCTGTTTACCTATTTTCCTATTATTTGCTTGACACATTCCTTTCTTAGACAGGACATAATACCTGAGAAATTCCAAAAGCTTAATTTGAATTTTCAGTGAGATGGGAAACCCCCTAGAATCTCCAAGAAAACAGTAATGGAGGTTCTTACAGGGGGGGGGGGGGGTTAAAATTCCAAACATAAAATGATATACCAAGGCAAGTGCAATTACACAATCACTTTAGATTAAGGTCCTCCCCTCGCCTATATGGTTGCCTATAGAAATACCAATAATTCAAAAATGGAAGCAAATTGTTACTCAAGAGGCAGGAACACAATTTCAGATTATCCAGGGTTTGATATAAGTAAATGTAAAGCTTTCCAAAGGCCAGATATGGTACCTGCTTTCAGTACATGGAACAGAATATAAAGGACAGTCAGGTATATAGAATTAATAGCAAAATCCTATAGTGGCATGACATGATAGGTAAAGGAAATACACTTTTGGAAAGATTTAGTGACTGCAGGAATAGATTTAATATGACTAAATGGAAATGATGACAATCTTTACAGCTTAATTATATATTCTGCACTAAGAAAATCCTACCTTTCTTGAAAACACTGGAAAGCCTGAAAATTTAGTTTTCAGACAAGCAGTACACATGCAGAAATATCAAAAGATCAGCCTGGCAATTCTATATAGTCAGCTAGCAGCATTTTCCTGAGCAGAATGGGAGGATACATTTACAAGAATGGAAAGAATTTCCAGATATACCAGTAGCTGCTTTCACACATTGTAACCTGGTAGATCATTGATGACTCTCACTCCTAAGCATATTTAATACACAAGGAAGGTCCAACAGAACTTCTTGGAAATGTTTGTAGGCTAGTGTAGATTATCTGCATATTTTATAGCACTGCCCAGTGAGAAAAAAACACTCTGGAGTGGAATCCAAGATAATAGGGTGGCCACTGTGGTGCAGTGGTTAGCATTGTCGCCTCACAGCAAGATGTTCTCTGGTTCAATTCTCAGCTGGGGTGCCTTCTGTGCGGAGTCTGCATGTCCTCCCTGTGGTTGCGTGGGTTTCCTCCGGGTGCTCCGGTTTCCTCCTACATCCCAAAGACATGCTGCAGGTGGATTGGACACTCTAAATTGGCCCTAGGTGTGAGTGTGTGTGTGCCTTCTGTGGAAGGTTGGGCGCTGGGCTGGGAACTCAACACTGTAAAACTCCACTGCCAATCATGAGCGGACAGGTGATCCACTGTAGCGACCCCTAACAGGGAAAAGCTTGAAGAAGAAGTGGAGTCCAAGATAATGCTTTGTGGGAATTACTTATATGCTTACATAATCGAGACAACACTGGATTTAGGGTGCAAGGTTGGCAAACAGTAGACTGTATTCTTACCAGGATACAATTTGTGTGTTGGGGGGTAAGAATGGTGTCATTCATAATCTTCAAAACTATATTCTTAAACTGGAGATCAAATCCTGAAAACGTTTATACACAGCTAGTAGTTTATAAGCAAAAGCTTTGGAACTAAGTTAAGATCACTAATTATGTATTAGATATACAGGAATATTGGTTAATCTTTATGGCTGCCACCATTTCAAATGCCCAAAGTGGGACATTTTTATTGAAATATGAAATTTAGCAGGACAAACCATGCCCATAATTAATACAGAAAACTGGACTCCATGTTTTTTTGACAAAATAAAAGCTTATTATTGTAGAATTTTAACTGATTCTGATTTTTCATATAATATTAAAGTATCTGTATGTAAAACAATTATTTTATTCAAGTGTTAGAGGAAATTTACGAAATACATTTTTCCTAAAATCTCAGGGCATTTGCAAAGTTTCATTTTTTTTCAGGATATAAATGCCCAAAGAGGGACCATCCTGCATAAAGAGGGACAGGTGGTAACCCTAACAATCTTTCTCTTCAGTCTACAGCATAACTGGTAGTAATAATCATTATAGTTTTGTGGGGAGAGGCAATATCTAGATCAAGGCTAGCTCACCATATAACTTTCTCATAGGTTTATAGGTATTTACTAGGCCTGTAGTCCAGGGGACATTTGAGGAGCCTAGTCCAAACTCCCAGTTGCCCCTAAATAAACACTGTCTGGTTAAGTGACTTGCTGAAGGTCACACAATAGTCAAACATGACCAATGGGAATCAAACCCCATACCGTCAATAACCCTTTATGTTTTTTGTACTACTGTAACAATTATTGATTTAGTTATTACTGGTTCTGGTATTCTGTTATGCATAATTCATTTTGCTAGGAGTCTGTAATGTTAAGTAGTATTACTTTTCATTTTATTTGTTTATGACTGAAACTGTTATTGCTATAATTCTAATATGGAGAAAGATATAAAGTGAACATTTCTTTAACTCACTCTTGTCGCAAATGGTGTAGAAAATACCCAATATATTTTACTTATTTTCCTTGTTTTTCCTTTTCTTTCTAACAGCTTACAACAAATCTTTGGCGGTAAAATTATACAAAAGTGTTTAAACAGACATTTGCAGTTCAGTATACTGTTGTAGTGCATGGAGCATGGTAAATATGCTCTGATATTTGGAAAAAGGCAAACCAGTTAAGTACTAGAGTTGTGCAAGACCCGATCTTAACCGATATTAAGCACACCCTGGCCCTTACTATTTAATGTCATATTTAAGAGTTTTATGCAAATGTTTAAGCCCATGCTTTAAATTTTGCACCTGTATTTCATTTCCCCATTTCTACCATTCCCTTGATTCACATATTATTTGTAACAGAATTTGCCCTAATTATTTTCCGAGCATTTTGTTAAGTATTTTAACATGTTTTTTGTTGTCTTTTGCCTCCACTAACTGCCAGTTATCAGCACCCTGCCAACCAATGGACCCATTCATTCTCCATTACTGGGACAAGAGTCAGCTGGGAGAGGCCAATATTTAATAACATGCCCTTGTCAAAGAGGTGGGGAGCCATGTGCAGTGGACCTTCTGCCATTTTCTCAGTTCCACAAGTGGCATTCTTTCCAAGCAGGCCAGCCCCTCCCTGAAAAACATGAGTTGTGGTATCTCTGGTATCTATCAGGGAAATTGCATTGAATCTCCCTAGTGCATGCAACCCTTTCTATTCCTCCAGGAGAGGCAATTGGGCCACCCCTTGCCTGGCTTCTCCAGTGCTTTGGCTGCTAATGAACTGGGTCACAGTAAGAACTCCATCCCTCTATACCACAGATCCAAGCATTTTAACATCTTAGAGTGACTGAGTGGTAATTTGATGGGTTTAATGGGCCCCTTTTTTACCTTTGTAATCTCTACAATTCTCACTTTCCTCATATTTTGTTGGAGACTTCTTCTCTATGCTATTGTACAATAAATTTCATGTTTGATTTACTGTGTCTCCTCCTACTTTTGAAAATTCTACAGAAAATTCATCTCTTCTTGTGGCTTTGTTATGTTTTAAGCTTTTTATTATATCTATTATTTCTTCTTATTTTATTTCCTTTTCCAATTTACACTTTCAGCTAGTGATAAATGTACCTCTTGGTACCATGTCCCATTAGTGCTTGTGTGTGTGCGTTGTCTTAAATACAGACTGTCTCTGCAGAATACTGCTCAGAAAACTGCACTTATTTCTTTAATTGAAAATATTGTTTCTCCTTTGCCACAGATTACCTAAATTTAAGTAGCAGCTTGGGTACCCTTTGGTTGGGTGGAATAGGAATGAGTAGACATTACCAGATCACCTGTCCTGAGCATGAAGAAGGTGGCTCTGACCTGCCACTAAGGTGATACCTAGAGGGAGTTCCAGGTGATTCACCCATGGACTATGGGCCTGGAGAGACCCCAGTGCCTTGTTACATTCTCACCTGTTTGCCAAGGCCTCCTCAAATAGTAGCAATTGGGGGTACTGCAACTGGAGAGAGTTATCCACTCTATAGGATGTGCAAGCTGACCCACTCTCTATCATTTTACTGTCACCACCAGGGAAATAATGAGCTAATAAACTTCTTGGCAGGAACAAATGAGCCATAGGACTCTTACCTAGGTGGGGAGTGGCAGTCCCCATCCCAGTCAAAGGAATTACATGACTGGGTGCTGGAGGCTTTAAATGCAGAGTTGGGGAGGATGTATTTTTGATTGCTGCAGGTAAATTGTTGTGTCTCATCTCCTTAAATTTGCACGCTTAAAGCTTCCAGCTGCTATCCCTGATAAATCACTGAATATGCCCTATTTAGATAACTTCTGCCTCAGTCTGGGAGACAGAGAGGAATTCAGCTTCCGCAATTAGAACTTATTCTTTCATTATTAACTAAATGTCTGATCATGAAATGATTTCTTTATGAAGCTTAGAAAGAACTTTATCTTTTTTACTCATATGATTATTAGTCTTTTTCTGTTTCTGCCTTCCCCTGCCATATTGTCAGCCCTTATCTCTGCCTTATTTCCATTGCACCGGTCCACTCCTACCACTCCTAAACTTGCAAGATTGTTATTCATATCTTCTTTTACAACGTATTGCAATTTTGCCTTTGCATTTTTATCCTTCGGTTTATAATGCGCCTATTTCCATTGTTATTGTATCTCATGTTCCCCTTAATATGTGAATTAAAAGTAAGGAAGCGTGGTCAGATAATAAGCATCTCTTTTTATTTATTTGCGTATTTCTTAAAGAAAGAATCACAATTACTCCACTTATCAGCAAATCAGTACTACCTGCCTGTGATGTTGTGTTTCTAGAAAGGATAAACTACAACTCCTTATTCTATACATAAAGAGACCTTCTTCACAGCCAGTAGCCATGATGGTGAGTGTGTGTTATCCTCTGTGTTTCAGCCAGCTGTGACTCTGCCTAACATTCAACCAGCTCCACAAGACAGACGTAGTCAAATGCTATTATGCAGCCAGAGACACCATACAGCTGCTTGTAGGTATTTGCCATCCCTACAAGGAATCTCATTGTATGTGTAGACTACCAGTCTCTGTTAGCACTAAAGCATATGCATTATTGACCATCCCCATTAAGGGGACCTTCCAGCAGCTATCAGGGAACACAGTGGATGTGTCAAAGGCAGATACCCGACACTCGCCTGAAATCACAAATTTCAGTTTTTTTTGGAAAAGGTAGAGGAGAATCCCAGAGGGGGACCTGGGAGTTAATTTTGGAGAAAGGAGAACTCTGGTGACAACTCTACCTTAATGCAGGGAATTTTCCGAGGTTAAATGGCACGGTATCAATATCTTGTCTTTTGAAGTTAAAATCTTATCAAATATGACTGATTAGTAACAACACTTCAATATGTATTTTTTTAAAGTAACTGAAAAATACATATTGAAGTGTTGTTACTAATCAGTCATATTGGATAAGATTTTATGCAAGAGACAGAGTCTTACTGGTTTAAATTTGACATGGTATTTACCTGTCAGATTAAAAGTTGTCCCTGTAAGGTTTTAACTATTTTGAAGAAGTTTCTGTTGTTAAAGGGATGAAAGAGTTAAATTGCGGAATTGTGTGGTTGTGTTAAGGTTTGTGTGGACCAGCACAGATTATAGTAAACAGAGTGGTGTTGCGTTTGAGTCCTGTTCTCCTTTATTTATCTACCTGACACTACTACTGCAGTGCTTTGATGTTATACTGCTCGATTCGGTGTAGCATATGTGGTTCACAAAGGCCACAGAGGAGAGAAGCTGCACTATGCAGGAATTATACAATGTTTCCCTGAGGTCCTGGGGATACTGCCTGCAATCGTATTGCCATTAAGGGCCCACTTGAACCACATCATCACTGGTGCATCAACCACAAAGATTTCCTCCACTCATTTGGCAAGTGGTGGTCAATACAATGTTTCTATGCACCACCCTGGCAGTTCCCACAATTCCCACATGTGGCACATGCCTGACCTATACCAGAATTTTTGTGAGGGAGATTTCCCACAAGGATATTTTATTGGTGATGCAGGATATGCTCTGGAGCCATGGCTTATGACCTTGACACAAAATTAATCAGCAAACTGACAGCTCATATGGCTAACCTCTCTGCAAGAGAAGATACAGAAAAAAATCTCAGCTCAAAAGGATCCAGTGGTCTTCAAAGGGCTTTTATTATAAAATAGTGTAAAACACAGGCTTTGCGCTTTTTCACATGACCTGATAGGCAGAACAGAAATGATATTCAGCTCAGCAGTGTCACAAACCAAAACATTATTGTACATTTGTTTGATGGTTGAAGACCTTCTGCCACTGCCTAGATTCTTCCTGTGGTGCACTGCAACATACCTATGAAACCTTCAGTGAGGAATTTATTGTTTGTGTAGTGCTGCACAACCTGGTTGTATGCAGACAGCTAGAGCAGGGTATCATTAAAGCAATACCAGGCAGACTGGAGCCAACAGTGTAGGAGATGCAGTGTCAGAGGTGAGAGGTCACTAGATGAACCAGCTGTAATGGAAGCCCATTAGCAGAAGGCAGAAGTGGGCAAAATATTCTGTAGCACTGCCAGAGAGAAAGCATGTCATCAAAAATTTTTAGCCAGAACACAGACAGTAAGGAATAAAACTAATGCATACAATACTATACTGAGACTATGCTGTGCATTGACTCCCCATGCTGTACATCAGACATTAGCAAAGAGGAGTGGGCAGGGCACAGTTATCATAATTTGCACAGGTGGGGTGGGGCTTGGTGATAGAGACCAGTAATGGCTAGATAAGTGGAGGGTAGGGCAAAGTGGGGATGGGGAAGTATTAGTGTTTAAAAGGCTAGGTGAATGAGGGAGCTGAGCATGCTGTGTAGGAAGGGGGCATGCTGCATAGGGAGGGGGAGGGCTTTTGCACAAGACTGTTTCCAGTGTATCACAGCTGTAGTAAATCCCCTAGAGCTGCACTGGTGGGCATGTGACAGTAATAGGTGCACCAGTGACAGTGATGCAGACTGTAAATATTCCTGTGCAGGGGTGTATCCCCATTGTGGAAGATACTGACAGTAACACCTGCTAGGAAGGATGAGGTAGACCAGCATGTCTATGAGTGGTAAACTGTGCAATGTATAGGACCACCATGGAGCATTCATCAGCACGGGAGGCCCAACATGACACACTATGCTCAACACCAGTTGGTAAATTCAATGATGCATGATTTGGAGGTACCTGCCATCTTGGACATGCTTACAGTAGACAGTTTTGGAATCATCCCTGGAACACAGAGGAAGGAGACGTCATGAGGTAGCAATGTCTACAAAAATTACCTCTAATAAAACCAATACTACAATGCAGGCATTGCAGGCCTTAAATATATCATTATGCATGCTACACAGTACACTGATAGTCTCTGCCATGGCATTGCCTGTATCCATCTGTATCTGCTTTGTTGGCTGTACATTTATGTACACATGCCCGTTGAAGTGCTTATTTTCACCAATGGGTGATAGATATGGCACCAGCATCCACTTGTACACCTCTCCCCCAGTGTCATCACGCTTTGTGCTGGTGCCATTGCCCATCATATGTGCATGAGCTTCTGCCATTTATGTAACTTGTGCGAAGCATATCATGTTCTTCCATATCTAGTGAGTAGGCAGAGATGGGTTCCATAGGTGACATAGCTGTGTCAGTGTATGTGGGTCAGAGTGTGCCTTCCACATTAACCATTGCTGCCAGTGGTAATCTGCTATCCAATTGTGCCAGGATGAGGCTGACATCATTGTCAGGCTCAGATGCTGCACAGGCTCCATTATTGCCAGCCCTCTGACTGTAGCACCTGGGAAGGTAGTCAGATACAAACAGTGCATGCAATTGATATGATATTTTTATAGCCTAGTGCTGCACCAGCATTGCAGGAAACAAATCACTTAATGATTGAAGAGAAAATGCTTTGAGAAGTCTGCTGCCAGGCCTGCATCCAAGAAATGCAAGTAAGGGACAGATGGTGGTATTTATCACTGGAGTGTTCAAGCCCATGGTGAACTACAACACTGCACTGCTACCCTAAGGAAATACTAGCCTGGTGCATCTTTGACAGAGACACATATTGTGCTTGGTTCAGCACCTGTAGCCAGGCCTCCACCTGATATTAACATCCACTCATTGCCTTGTCAGAGATACCGAGAAGTCTGCCATGTTGGTGAATGGGGCCTGTGATGATGGCTCCCCACCTGTTGCCATCCTTTCCTTTGCAAGGACTTAGACCTATCTGTGGACATGCAGAATGATATTGATGACCTTGCAGTAGAGTTGAGTTAATTGGTTGTAGCAACTGGCAACACATTTGTAATGATGTACAGACCAACCCACTCTCAGAAAACTATGTCAACCCTGTTGTGTTCAAAATGCATGGTCTGTGGACATGTAAGGACTGTAATAACACCTTTATCTCTGCTGGGAATACTACTCCAGCCACTGACTCTGTTTCAGTTCCATCAGTATTCCACTATATGGCAACATACACCTATAGTCAGTGCTGGGACACAAATATGTATACCATAAACTGTACTGTTCCACAGACAGATGTGTCTGTAATGACTGGCATGCCTACAATATACTACCTCCACATGTCATATCCCCACAGCAGTCCAGTCAGGGAAGCGTGGGGATAAACGGTGGTGAAATATGTGTCCCCTGATCTGTCAGAACATATCCTTGTTTAGCCAAGCCACACCACCATGTTCCTCAGAACACAGCCTTAGCACCTTTAGCAGATGCATCTCCCCTCACCCCAGACTGTCTTCATCAGTTGTAGTTCTGTACTGAAGGGCATGCAGCCTGCCATATGCATGTCAGTGTGGCCACCCTACAAGGGTACTCAGACAACCCCTAACATTTAGGAATGTACCAGTTCTGCTTCTTTTGTCCAGATCTGTGCACAGGTCATAGAACCATACAATGTACAAGGTAACTGGACCAAGTGGCCATTTACAACTTGATAGTACCTGCCCTACCTTACCTCCTTTTTCAAGTCGTACTGGGACATGAATTTATGAATACCTATCCAACTGTGTAACTCCTTTTTAAAGGAAGATAGTGCATCACATTGCTTCATCTGGAGAGGATGTTTGCTCTAGAAGAGAGTTAGTCTTTGTGTGACAAATCTGTGTGTCCTCCAATATTTGTTTATTTGCTGAAGCAAGTTCAGATCTTTGTTTTTACTGCTATCTGGGCTGCTTGATGGATGGTAACATACCCCAGTCCATTTACCCTGTGTTGTGAACTTCACTGTCTACAGATTGTTGTTGAGTAGCTTCCTACCCCAACTAAGGTACATATGTCTACTCTGCATCTCCCACCCACCTCTGACCAAGCAATTTACCATTATGGTCGTCGTGGATTATCAATGGAAACTCCAGCTTTGTTACCGGCTAGTGGAACTGACTCGAGAGTTGTTACCATCAGCAACAAAGCTTTACATAATACCGATAGCAACGGTAAGCCTAAGGGCATTTTGGGAAGCCATACAAGTTCAGGTGAGAATATTGGAGCCTCTCCAGCTATTCTCGGTGAAACGGAGGCACAGAGGAGGGGCCATGTTGAATTAAACTTGAACAATTGGTTGAATCGCCCCTTCAGTTTTTCTACTGGGGAAGACATCGGATATATTGATATTCAAACTGAAGGATTGTCCGATTTACCTACTAAGCTCAACAATTTCTACCAAAAATTACTGAGGTTAAGGAAGTTACAACTTGAGGTATCCTACTTTGGGGAATGCCGACGTGCGAAGATTGTTCCGAAGGGGCTTCGCTCATGGCAATACCCTACAGGTTTGGAAGATGGGTCGAAATTCCACCTTGACCTCTTGGCACTTTTTGATAGACATGGGAATGAATTGATCAACTTAATCTGCGCCCACTATCAGGAAGTTTTTGATCAATTAACCATGGAACTTTCCAACTTAGATGAGGAAATTAAATCAGATACTCATTTTTTCAGATATCATTATGAATACGAAAGAGTCTTTACCAGTATCGACCAACACATTTCCAAGACCACTATAACTAAAGTAAAGAAACTCCAGAGGGACATAAAAGCCTATAAAGAGGGGGCAGCCTACCCCAAACCCCCTAAATCTCAAGGGAATTTTCTAGGCAATAGCAGAACCACCATGGGGTTGCTATCTGGCCCCGAGACCAATGGCAAACCTATGCACCCCTGTGAACCGGAGAATGGATCCCCATTGAGGCGAACAAACCAGAGAATTTCAATGGAATGTGTTATGAGTATTGGGTCGGGTGTGAGCCAGGAAGAGCCGACTCTTGACAACTATGATGAAAATTTTCAAGTCGGAGCCTCATCCCCCCAGCCACAGTCGGATCGGATGACGAAGAACAAATACAAAACCAGGAGGAACTGAGAGATCATGGTCTAGCTATTCCTTTAGTATCCCCAACGCAACCTTTGGAAATACTTTACAATACGGGTAAAGACTTTAAAATTTACAATTTTTCACAGTTTGTTTTTTCTCAACCTTTGGTGGATGTTTTGGCTAAAGGATTAACTTTTGTACCCTCCTGTAGAGCTGGTGTTGGGAGGACTATATTGGACCTGAAACTTTTTGTGAGAAAGTTGAACCTGTCACTGTTGTTATACACTAGGTTTTTGGATGACATTTTTGTCATCTTCAGTGGTACTCTAGATGATGTTAATAACTTGGTGTCGTTTTTTAACAGCTCCACAGAATTTTTGAAATTCACATCTGAGTTTGCCATTGACAAGATTACTTACTTGGACGTGGAACTAGAGAAAGATAGGAGCCTAAATTACTTCGTGGCCATCATACTTCGGAAGCCGACTTTCTCGAATTCTTATCTACATTTTGACAGCGAACACCCATTACACCAAAAGAGGGCTATCGTGAAAGGCCAAATTGTTCGAGCAGCCTGTATGACAGAAGATAATAAATTTCACGAGGAGTGCATGTTCATCTTTGGCATGTTCGTCAGCAGAGGGTACCCTGCTGATTTTGTCGCATAATTGAGTTTGGAAGTGCAGGGGAAGAGGGCCAATAGCCACTTCTGCCCCATTTTGGGGAATATGGAGGATGGGTCTTTATGTTTACCTCGCCTCGCCAGTGAGTCTGATACTTCCAATTGTTCTTTTGTAATTTCATTCAACTTGGATGCAATGGACATTGTGTCCATTATAAAGAAAAATTGGCACTTATTAACCACCGAGTCAGTAGGAGCATTTGGACTATTATCGCCCCCTAAGGTTACTTTCAGGAGGGGCCTTAACATCAAAAACATCCTGGAGTCCAAAGTTGCTGGTGCCTCCCCCAGATCAGGGATGTTCAAATGTAACATGTGCAGGTACTGCAGATACATTAAAGCAAGTGCAGCTTTTTCCATCAGGGATAAGAAATATCTCATACAAGGAAGATTCAATTGTGCCAGTAATCGGGTGGTATATTTAGCCCAGTGTTCGGTCTGCCCAGGTTTCTACATTGGCAAGACTGATAGGAAACTACAGGAACGAGTATACGAGCACTTATATGCCATCAGGAAGGGGAAGGTTGACAACGCTCTGGCCAAACATATATTAGATAATCCAGGTCACGAATTTTCATTTACAGTCATCGATCAGCTAAACCAAGAGTTTATGGGGGGACCCGATTCTTTAAGACTTGAATGCAAGGAGTTGATGTGGCAACTTAAGATGGAAGCTTACCATTTACCTGGACTTAACAGTATGCTTTCCATCAGTTGCTTTCTCAAATTGAGAAGCTTAGTGAGGTGAAGCCCCCTGGAGTGACTTAATGCTATCTGGGAGCATATTTTTGGGTTTTACCATTTTTTATTTAATTTCTGTGTTCACTATTTATTGTTTATATTAATGTTTATATTAACACTTGTGGGAATTTTCTTTCTACTTTTATAGTTATTTTTAAAATACATCATAATTTTTCTTGTGGCTATTGACACATTTGATCATTTGTATTTATATGTAATTATGGTGGCTTTAAAATTCAATATTTGGAGCATCATAGGTTTACCAGCATTGATGGCAGGTATGAGTAGTAGATACCAAATTGTTGAACATTTTGGCCGCTTCTTAGTTAAAAATTTTCAAAGTGTAATTACGTGCTTTTTAAAGGGGAGCCGCTAGGGGGTGCATTTGAGTGGAGTAGTGATGTATTTATAGTGAGACAAATGTGTGGTGCAGTTTGTTTTTCTGAGGAAGTTGGTGCAGAGCGCCGATGAAAAGCTTGTTTTTAAGCTTAATAAAATTTCAATTTGTTTTTTTCGTTTATTGGCGTTCTTGCTTACAACACAACCTGTGGATTATAAGGAACTTTGCACACATCTATCTGAATCCAGGAGTTTAAAGGCACTGGACCTGCAAGGGTGGTATTTTCACCAGTTTGTTTTTTGTTTTTTTAATTTTTAGAAGATTAACACAACAGCTGCAGAATGCTTTTCTACAATGTGGTGTACTGGATATGCATGACTGGTCATGGCAGATGCTGCTCATGCCTGGTCAGTCCTGTTACATCCACATGCCCACAGCCTTCTGCAATTCAGTCATTAGCCTGTAGGGGCATGACAGCATATAAATGTCATGCTTTATGGTGCATGTCAATGCCAATGTTCAGTATATCTTTTGGAAGAGGTGTACTACAATGTTTCATGGACATGCATCAGCCCCTTCCCCTCTGTGTACATCTGTTATTGTTGCAACAGAGCAAATTGGCAATGAGTGATGTTGCACTGCCATGCTACCTGTTGATGTGATGTATACACCATTACAATTCAACTACCTTTCCCAGTTGTTTTCAACCAGGCAAGAGCCAATAGCATGGTGCAGTAGGGAGACAAAATTATTTCAGCATCTGCAACATCTGCAATGTTGGGAGTGTCTGCTGAGGAACATTCATGAGGGTCTCTAGTATGGTTGGATGCCTGACACTGTCTTACTAGGGTGGTGATTAATGTGTAGGCATCACCTGCTCTGATGAGCAGCACTATTATCATTACATCAACCTGAAGAGGCACCACCCTGATCTTCTCCACCAATGGAAAGAAGAGATTATGTAGAGGGACACCTTCTCTATCAATGGAATGAAGAGGTTTTCGAAAGAGATCCTATCTATACCATGTATGATTAAATACTTTTAATTTACACTTAGTATTAGCCAAAGATGTTTGTGGTTATGCCATTTTGTTTCTCTTTTTTCCTTAATATGTTTCTCAGCACAAGGGGAGATTAAGGAACATTCTCTGATCTGTCAGAGAAACTGGTATTCCTGTCAGGCGTTGGGGGTACATATAAGGTTGCTATCGTAACTACATCATGTGCTTATTTGTATGTGTTTGCTATGATACTAAGTCACTGCAACTGCACTTCAAGCGTTACACCGATTAAGAAGCATCAGTGTTTATGATAGTTTGTTGCAGTGTTAGCAGTGCTTTCAATCTTGTTTAGTTTTAACTGCACAAATGGTTATACACTAATGCTAGCATAACTTTAGCTGTGCTTCTAGTTTTTCATTGTTTTAAAAATACCTGTAATTATAGGTATGCATTGCCTATGTTCTTATCTTTACATGTTAATAATTGTATATGTGTGTGTGTGTGTTTATATATATATATATATATATATATATATATATATATATATATATACACATATATGGTTCCCCTCCAAAATATCGAAAGGACAAAATGTCGAAGGCACAAAATGTCAGAGGTACATAAATACCTACATACTACACAATAGTAGAGACCTTTCTACTGCTGGATATTTATGATACTGGTATCCTACTTAATATTGCACTGTGTTGGGTGGAACACTACTTTTACAGATGTAGCATTGCATACTGGTGAATTACCTGTTGACATCACTACATACCTCAAACCTATATGACACTCCACTGTGTCACTGGTGACTTCTCATGTTGTACTATCTGTTTGTCCCTTCTGCAGGTCATGTGTGTGCTAGTGATATCTGCCATAGCTTGGACATGTAAATGTTTGACAGTCATGTAGCACTGCAGTTGGTGTAACCTTTGTCAGGAAGAAGTATTACGATGGAGATTACATGTGGTCTGTATACTCCTGTTGGTATTTGGAGGTGTGTCATGTATGGTATGCTTCTTCTTTAGAAGATCAAAAGCCCAAATATTTGAATCTTACAAGACTGAACTGAAATGCACAAATCTCTAAGACTGAACCAGTGGGGATTTGGGTATTGGTCTTTTCCCTATTTTGGTGCGATCTTGAAATTGGACTATAAAAGTAGCAGGGGGTCTGTGGGGTAATTACCCCCTTCAAAAGCAGGTCTTTCATATGTTTTCTGTAGTTTGAACTTATGAGTTTTGAGCATTTCTGTTTGAGCTTGTAAGATTTGAGCATTTGTGGTTTTGAGCTTCTGAAGTAGAACAATGGTCTGGTGCCACCCTGTGCAATACATACCAGCTTAATCATGTACTGTATGCTCCTTCCCATAAACTTCTAAGGGATGTGCTGAACGTTTGTACAATTGACTATTCCTGTCTAGCCTAGCATTCATACAATTGACTATTCCTGCCTAGCACTTCTTCCCATTGCACTAATTTTGGTTGACATCCATAAAGTGAGCCACTGTCCAGTGTCCAGTAACTTGGTGGCCCCTATCATATCCCACCATAAGCTGAAGGATGAGTCTTCTTATTCTAAAGTTTAGAACAAGAAGACTTGTCCATTTACCTACTTAACTGAATAAACTACTTGAAACTTCAACAAGGCATCTTTATTTCTCCCACTGGGAGGGTATCAGAAAGAGATCCTCCTAGATCTGCTAGCTATAATGATTTCATCTGGACTAATCCTTTCTACTCCATTTCATGTTTGTCAAGGATCATATCACCTCCAGACAGCTTCCCAGAGACCAGTAACCAGAATTTGTAGACTTTTGGATCATCATGAATAATACAAACTACCAACTTATAGCATGCCATAGGACACACTTCATGTTCCCAGGAGATCATGATTTTTTAAGGTATTTGAAGAACTCCTCATTAACAAAAACTCCATTATTTTTGTGAGAACAAATATCTTGCAAGCTCTGTCCATATTCAAGTATAACTTAGATATATGGATGGGAAACAGAAAATTTACCCAAGGACTACCCCCTGTACTACTAATGGGCAGAGACAGCTCCTAAATTCTTTATCCCATTCATGGGTCCTCTGAAATTATCTATGGTATGACCCTAGTTATTCTAATTAAGGAATAATATATAATTATCGACCATAGGATGGGTAAGGCCAGTCTATAACCAAATGGGATAGGTACTTTTGAGCACAAAAAAGGGAACTTGGCTAGGCTTAAAATAGTACACAGGGGTAGCCAGCCTAGTACTTCCCTATGGAGCTATGCAATAAACTGGAGCATCTATAGGTCTAACATAGGGTATCTATAGATCTAACATAGGGTATACTCAGAAGTTCTTGGACTTATTTAACAATAATCCCCTGGAAGGGATTATTTATAAACCCACAGAGGAGATAAAAATATAGATCTGGTATTCCCCTGATGTCTCCTTCCCCACTGAAGTCAGACTATAAACTTGCTACATTTGTATTCAAAAATCTGTTAAATCCTGAAACTAAAATGTCTGAATTTTAGGACATGAAATGGGCAAACCTCATGCAATTATATGATGAAATCTCAAAATTCACCCATGATAGTACCAGTTCAAACACAGACACATCTATCAGCTTCATGAAGGAGTTCTACTCTCAGGCAATTGCATAGAAGTAGCAGTCACAACCAGAGCAAAACAGAATGGAAAATTAAAAAATAAAAAAACACACACACACAATTACAAGTCTCTAATGGACAGAGGCAGTCAGTAAATCCCCTCCTATAAATCAAATATAAATCAAAAATTTGTGGGTCACATTTGGGTTGCACAGTTAGGCTTTTAAGGACAGTAGTGGTCGGTAGCCTAGTATGCAAGAATGAGCCTATAAGTGGTCCACCAGCATAAATAAACTTAACATCAAAAGAAAAAAAATCCTTAAAATTGTCCAGCAGTTCCAAAACTCTTCATAACAATGATAGCATAAAAACATTACCAGTGAACTAAAAAATACTGTTCAGACTAGTAAAGCAACTCATGAACTTAGGCTAGCTTCTGAAGCTATGGATAACTACAAATCCATCTTTAGTTATATTAGGAATGTAAGGAACAGCACCCAGTAGTGCTCAGAACTTATCTTAAATGGGCCGCCCTTTCCAAACAATAGACATCATGAATATACTATCCAACAAGTTTAGTGCAAGCTTCTCCCCCAGAAATACCTATCCAAACTCCACATATCCAAGAATTATTTATACCCCCTGTTATTACAAAGAAACACCTTCTGAAAGTACTATCAAAGAGCAGAAATACTTTGTCTGTGGAACCTGACAATATACTTGGATGTTTAATAAATTGTGGAAAACATACCCAGTTTGAACCTCTCCTAACAGGATTTGTTCCTGAATTAAAGTGCAGAGCAGTGGTGAGATTGTCTACAATGGTGGCCCTAGCACAGACCTGATAATAAGACCATCAGCCTTACTAGCTTCATGTACAAAGCTAGGGAGTGTACAACCTGATCTCATAAAGTATATCAAAACTCTCATTAGGCTAGACTAGCCACGGTTCAGCTTTGTCAAAGGGAGATCCTGCCAACTAAATCTAGTTAACTTCTTTAAAAGGATTGTGTAGGCTGTTGGCAGTGGTCATGCAATTCAAACAGAGTATCTCACCCTAGCCAAAGCTTTTGACACCATAGCCTATATAGATATTGTAAGTTAGGTAAATGCCAGCAAAATGGCTAAAATATACAACTCACATTATGTATTATATCTCTGTACTCAGTGTTTTACAGACTTTTGAGGGGCAATCTGTGCCTCATGAATCACTCCACCACAGACCCTATCGTCTTTCATCTTCTATACCTCTGCAAGTCTAATGGCTTGGTAAACATCTGAAACAGGGACCTAACCCTCACTAGTAGATTACTAACATGTGATAGGGAGATAAATACATTATTCAGCTGTTTTGCTAGCTCTAGATTAAGCTGCCCCTTAAGTAAATTAATGTCATACATTATTACCCTTCAAACAGAACATTGATGACTGGATGGTAACCTCTAATTTACCCCAAGACTGATCAGGCTAGCTCTCCTTGAGAAAACTGGTACAGTAAATAGGTATTTGGCAAGACTGATTGGCCTAGCTGTCCTTGAGAAAAGTGGTAAAGTATGGAGGTATTGGCAAGGAGTTGATGGTCACAAGACTAAATTGGTTTGATATGCCTGGAAATCCTATGAAAAACTATCATTATAAAATTTTGTTAGCATGCACATTCAGTTTTTCCAAGAAAAGCCTTCTTACCATATTGCATTATTTACTAATGCTATTTAGATACTTGAAAGAGAAGAACCTATTTAATATGCACAGTCACATTTCTGTCTGCTGAGGAGCTGAGGCAGTGTGATACAGCACTACTTGCTATATCTACTGTATCGCATTACTTCTGTTCTGCATATGCTCAGTTACTCCAGACCAGCTTTGCCTTCTTGGAAGTTTACATCAAGCCAAGCAAGTATAAAATTAACACAGATGATTGTTTACAGCTTACTTCTGCTTTTAAAATGTAACAAAAAGGGGCAAAAAAGTAAACAAATCTAATTTGCATTTGCCCAGCTTCTAGCTGAGCCAACCTGCATGATTCAGAAAAAAATAATTATATTCTTGTCATGGTATATTTTCACCTTTGCAAGTTTTAAGATTTGCCAAAGACTCAATAATTCTTGGAGTGAAATAAAGAACTATAAATCAAAGTATTGTAATACATTTAATGTCAAAAACTATGCTCAGCTCTGTGCATAGCTAATAGTAAATGATAGCATATACTCAGGCCAAAAGAACATAGACAATTTGCCAGAGGACAAATTTAGCTCAAACTTCACCCCCCTCCCCTCCAGTATTCTCAGATCACATAACCACGTATACACACCCTCTCAAATCTCCCAAGAACAAGTTCTCAGGGTGCTTTCTATTGCCAAGAATGGTACATATATGGGGCCAGATAACATACCAGACTGCCTACTGGTCAGCCTTAAACATGACTTGTCTGATCCTCTATAGAAGCTATTCAGTATATGTCTCAAAACAGACTTCATGCTGAATGCATTGAGGACAGCAGCAGTCATTCCCCTGCACAAAGGTGGGGCTTCAGCAATCCAAGTAATTACAGACTCATAAGCCTAGCCAGTTTCATATGTAAGGCTATGGAAAGGATCATTATGGAATTAATATATAAGGATATGGGTATCCTACAGATGCTTAATCCCAATTCAGTTCAGATTCATCAAGGGCAAGTTATGTCTACTTAACCTAGTTGACTTCTTTAAAGAAGTTACTGAAGCAATGGATGAGGGAGAAACAGTGCACACCACATATATAGATGTCATAAAGGTGTTAAACACTATCCCACACTCAGGTATCATAGATAAATTCTATCAGCCAAATTTCAATCCCTAAGTAACTCATCTGATAGCAATCTGGCACAGAATTAGAACTGGAAGTTTGGGTGGTGGCTCTACCTTCTCCAAAAGACTTGTCACTAATGGTGTATCCCCAGGGTTCAGTCCTTTGGCCACTCCTTTTTACCATTTACTTCTCAAAGGTCAAAGCTAATGTTAAGGGATTGTGGCTGACCAAGTCTGCAAATGACTGTAAACTTGGTGCCATTATAAACTCCCCAAAGTACATTAAGATCCACCAAGACGGCCTGTCCCAAACAAATAGATGGTGCCAAAACTAAAGGCCAAGAAGTGTATAACTGTATCCTTTGGCAAGAATGACTCAACCTTGTAACAATCACATTGGAACACACCCTTGACAATTAACCATGTAGTTAGGGATCTGAGAACCTATGTCAGCAAATAATCTTCCTTTGATCTCCACATAACTGTTGTAAATAAGTTATTTTTTCACTGCACTGCTTATATCTAAAGGTATTGTGTTCAGATACAGGAATTAAATTGTTCCACAGCACTCATCACTTATTAGGCAGATCATTGTATATAATATCCCTTTTGGCATGACCCTGTCCAAATATTTGTCACAACTAGAGTGACCGCAGTGCTTTCTCACAAAAAAAAAAAAACAAAAAAACAAAAAAACAATGGCTTAAATCATAAAAGCTAGGTGGACCATCTCAACGCCTTGTTCTTCTTATCAGTATTATTCAGGTAACTGAGAGATGACCACTGCCTGATGTACAGAGCTTCAGCAGATCCTGTTTTGTCAGGACTATTACACATTTGAAAGTCCAGTGGTATTATAAACACCTGCTCAAGGGATCTCAATCTCTTTTCCAAAATACATAGAACATGTTGCAGGGCTAGGTATGTATCACAGAGAAAGTTGCTTCTGTGGATCCATCTCCCACTCGTCATGAAGCAAAATACCTCTGTTACTTTATTCAAATGTAATTTGAATAAATGGATGGGTAATCACAAATTCTGTCCTAGTTTAGCAGCCCTGTTCTTCATAGATAATGGAAGTATGGTACAGCTGAATGTTTTCACAAGGAAGTTAAAGTTGACCTGTTTATATAGGAAAAAACAACAATGTTCCAGGAATAGTAACCTACAGGGTTTGTTTAAAAAGAAAAGCACTTTTAATCAGGTCTATATCATATATTCAAAATTCCAAAATATTGAACACCATAAGTTAGAACTTGGAATTTCGAATATTGATAACACCGAAGGCTCAGATTAGTGAATTTTTTCCCAGGGAAAAAAATCGCTGTTCCGAGAAACATACACACAACACAAGCACACCAAAATAAATAAGCCACACACATACAGTTAACAAAAGCCAACCCCACACTAAACCATACATACATTACTAACTATCCACTTACCTTAACCCACACCCTAACCCTAAGGTCTGTAACTATCGCACACATAACCTACGAAACTATTCACAAACAAACTAATTAATACACACACATGCAGTTAACAAAAGCTAACCCTACACTACACCATATATACATTACTAACTATCGACTTACCTTAACCCGCACCCTAACCCTAAGGTCCGTAACTCTCACACCACAGTGGAGGAAATAGCAAAGCCACGGAATGGCCCACTGAAATCTTGCCCTAGGTAAGATTTCGATGTTCCGGGGCTTCGCTATTTTCATCATTCGATGTTGTGGGTTTGATATTTTAACTTTCAAAGTTTTACATGTTCGAAGTTATGATATAGACCCCTTTTAATCCATCATTGACTCTTTTGGTTCCGGAGTTTGAAAGGGAATGTGAAAGGATATACATGATATGTTTAATTCAAAGAAAAGAAGTATATGTTCAATTTGGACAGACAGGAGAGGGACCTACTAATGGTGCTTTCACAAGATACCTGTGTCCATATCATGAGACCTGCTAAAAACACACAGGTCTGATATTCACTGCCCATAATAGATTCTGCAGTACTGTTCATACTGGAGCCTTATGTTTACAGGTAAGCATTTACATTTCTTTCAGTGGGAATGGATTTAAACTAGATAGTGTACCTGCACCTTGCTGTGTCACCTTACTCATATGTGCTACCCACACCCCTGCCCCTAACCTTAACCCTACACATTACAATATTAAAACTCCTTTCCCTACCAGTTACACTACCAACATGACACTTGATCTTGGTTTTGTAACTGGGCTTTACTGATATAAGGAGTTTTAGTGGGAGAGAAGTATTCAGTGTTTTGTAATTCAGTCTATGCATTCAGTTTTTGGGATTCTCTCTTTTTGTTCTCCCATCTGTGATTTACAACAGAATCATATATAATTGCAGAGAAAAATAAGCAGTTACAAGTAATAAACGATGCAATAACACATCATTTTACCCATGAGAGATGGGTGTTTTTTTTGAATTTTATAAGCAAACTTGATAACAGTATCTGTATCTTTAACTATTTTGATCTCAGTCTGCAGCATATCTCTCAAAGCCTCGTTCAGTAGCTGCAACACAATTCCTCCTTTTCAGGTAACTTGCTGAAGGCATGGATAAATTAAAGCTGTCCATTTCAGTATATACAATTGCTCAATACTAGTATTGATAGTGATTTCCACTTATGTAGACAGTCTGACATGTTTGCTAGTACAAAATGTAATAATGAATATTGTTTGTAGTAGGAAGCAAGAAAACCTTGCTATTTGAGTCGTAACACGTTTGACTACTCTTTGCCCTACTTTTGGATCATGGCCAGATAACAGTTACAGTGCTGAATTTAAATCATATTTAAGACAGTTGACCTTATTTTATAATATTCGTCAGACTACACTGTTCAGTAACTCATTGCCCTTGTTGTTGCCCTCAGTGCAGTGGCTAGCAAATTTTAATCAGTTTTGCAATACGAAACATTTTCTGTATCAACATTTGTCATTTTTACCATTATTTTATGCATTGAATAACTTTCAGTGTTTTGTATCTTTGGGCATATCTTATCACATCTCAGACCATACCAGATGACCCAGTCCATCAAATACAGTTGATTCATCGTTCATGGCATATAAAAAATTGAAAGCAAAACAGTTTCAGTGGTGTCATTCTTCCAGTCAAAACAGGAGGTGAATGAGGGATTTCATGGAGATGTGGCACCTTCTAGGTCTGATGCACTTATATTGACTGCAGCAGTACTCTTCAGATTTCTGGGATCCTCTCACAAAACTTGTAGCAAGTAGGAGGTGATGTCCATATTTTCAGTAGTGCTTCATTTAAGCAAGGTCTTGGAAGTAATCATGAAGAATTAATCATTTTGTACTCTCCGGTAGAAATTACAGTCTGCAAATCAATGTTCACATCAGGTAATAAACGTGCTATTATGATGTCATTGATGTAAGGACAAATGGTCACTTTTTCAGCTGCAGTTAATTAAGTCTCTTGCCAGTGACACAGTGCAACACTGTGCAAATATCTTTAAGGTAACACTAAAAATATATTGTTTTGCATTTCAAATGAATGCAAATAGAACTTTCTCCCTTGGCTATCTGAATGGGGAAAAAGGCATTTGTTAAGTCCAGGATCAAATAATATTGTTTAGAAACTGAAAATAATTTTTCCATGACAATGATGATATCTAGAACAACTAAAAGCAGTAGGGAACACTCTTCAGTCCTTCATAATTCAGAGTTGTTTACCATGATTCATCAGTCTGTTTCTCTGGCACAGAACCACTGAATAGACTCACATCTGGTTCAATTAGGTCCATCTGCAACAACTAGTGTATTTGTTTCTGATGTTTGACTATGCCCTCCAGGGAACTGATCTTGCTTAATGTTTACAATCATTTTCAGTAGGGAAATATAGAATGGTCCCCTTTTGGCTTTATAGTGAGATACAGCTTTGACTGCGTTGACAGAGCAGAGCTAAAATGAAGGTCCTACTGTAGTTTCTAGCATTCTCGTTTTCAAAATACCCGTGCCTAATAGAACTATCACAGCCATGATCCACATGGGTACACAATTTTCAAAAACTGCTTTACTTGCGTTTTTGCCTCATTATTTTGACCTGTTAGGCTATGTTGGTCTAATATGTTAGTAATCTACCTTAATTGTGAATGTAAGACTATACTATTTTGTAACTCATTGCTTTTTTGTTGTCCTCACTGCATTGGCTAACAAACCTTAATCAGTTTTACAATATGAAACAACATTTGCTATGTTAACATTTGTCATTTTTTTACAATTATTTTATGCACGGAATAATTATATCAAGCAAGCATGCCTGTGCATCTCCTCCCCATTTAATTCTACAACATTACCTCCAGAGTGACAAACCCAGTGAAACCCCAGTTAAAACTGTTTCCCCTGGCTTCTGCTCATAAGTTTCAGAAGAGTACCTGGTTCAACTTCTACCCTCTGCGTCTGCTATGAAACAGCTTTCCATACCCTCAGCATTTCAAGTGAAAAGCCAAAAAATGCACTTCACTGTAACAAACTGATCACTACATTGTAAGTGATTGGCTTATTACAGTTAGATCTATGCTGCTGCTCCCAAGCTCTTTGACTGAAATGCCAACCAGGCAGCCAGATGCATGACATGCCCCCATCTCCCTGCCCCAGACATTCAGGTCCCATTTCTGTGCCCTGCCCTATACCCCTTTCAACATATTTCAGTTTTTATTTTTAAACTGTACCAAACTATTTGCTATAAATGTAACAAACATTACTACAATTTATACCCTGCTTGCATGGAGAGTGACAGAGCTCATGTTTTAGTTTAAAAAAATATATTTGTTTTAAACTGTAGCAAACTGCTTGCTACAAATTTAGCAAACAATTGCTACAGTTTATACCCTGCCTACAAGGAGCACACCAGCTCTCATGTATTAGTTTTAAAAATTCTTCTTTTTAAACTGTAGCAATCTGTGTGTTGTAAATATAGCAAACAGCTGCTACAATGTTCAGGTTTTAGTTAAAAAAATATATATTTTTTTACTTTTAAATTGTAATACAGCAAGCAAAAGAAATTGAAATCAGCTGATTGCACCCTCCCCCATCACTTTGCACATGGGGCATTTGCCTCTCTCCCCCCACTCTAACCATGCTACTGATTACCTTGAATCAGATTTAAAAGTTCTGTTTGGTTATATGCCATAATTTCTGTCCATTTGTGTGCCTGAGTCTTATTTCAGCACTAACAGCCTTCTTTTCTATCACAGGGTGTGCCTCTTCTTATAGTATACCTAGCAAATCATATTCTTTGCATGCACTGATTATCATATAAAAAAGGACAGTTGTCATCCCATGTGGCTAGATTAAAAACTGGTCTAAACATTAGTTCAAGCACTCTAGCCTGTAGAGGAGGTTTTCCTAGCCCTCTGCATTTTCTTTGCTTATGATGTTGAAGCATTCTGACTGATAAAGAAACTAATCTCTTTATCTAGATGATGTTGATGCATATGCCCCTTAAATTTTTGTAGCTTACTAACTGGCTGTGTGAGCTGACTAACTGTATGATCTAAATGCTGTCAGAAGCAACCATCCGGATGTACTAACCCCAACTTTAACTTTTTTCATTCATCTAATTTTAAATCTACTAAGGCTTTTAAATGAGACATTTCACTTAATATTTTTTTCTGTAGAATCTCATGGATCAGCAGTGGGCAGCTTAGTATTGTTGTCAGATGAGAATTTTCTTTCCCCGAATACAAATAATGGTGGTCATTTTATTCTTCCAGTATCCCTCTGCACTACACTCCTGGTTCCAAGGATGTATTGGGTTCTTATCTTGGTATTGAGGTTAAGTTGTAAAACACAACACAGACAGAAGAATGAGACAATAAATCAAACTTCAGCTAAAAACAGTTTAAATAAAAAATCAGTTACAAAAATCATCAGCTCAGTCATTTTGCACAGTACAACACCAAGGGACCTTTGTTCTTGGTACAGTTGAAGCTCTGCTTGGCCAAGGCAGTCTCTGAATCAGATGGTCAATCAATCAATCAATTAATCAAATCATATCAGGATCAACAGAGTGAAAGGAACTCTGGCACTGATTATCAAACTCGATTCCTGAGACAAGTAAGGAAAGAAGTAAGGTCAGTAAACTGAGCAACTGCCCTGGCTTAATACATGGGAGAGAAACGTGCAGTTGAACTGACACGTTTTGGAAATCTTATGACTTTGATCAAAAATAGCATTTAGTTTGCTGAGTTGTCTACAAGAGTAAAAAATATATATGTTTTTTTCAGTTTTACTCACTAGCTTCATCAGTCTTTTAGATACTAAAGCTATCCTCTAAAAAGAGACTACTAACCTGGTCAACAAAGGATGGATGGATAAATAAATAAATAAATAACTAGATAAATAACTAGTCTGATCACGCTACTGTGAAGTTCCCATTTTTAAGCAAATTGATATACAGGCATGAGCTGCAGATTTGCAAGAAACATGTTTGTCTCATACATTTTATAATTTGAATGCAAACAATGATGCAGGATTATTAAAACATACACCGTAACAATGTTAGGAAACTTTTATCTAATTAATGCAGATTCACACTATTTTGTCACTTTGCTGTTTCATGCCCAACCATGAGGGAGCTGAACTGATAAATACATAGGTCCTATACAGCCCCTTGTGGTGACAGTACTACAGTCTTGCTAAGTAGCTCCCCATTGGTGTCTAACATAACTTCATATCAAACACACTATGATGTCACTAGCATTCTGCATGACACTATAGCTGTTATAGTAACGTACTTGCAGTTGGACTCTGTTGTCATGCCTGTATCTTAAACTGAATTCACTTTTTGCTGGGAATGAAAACTGCATGCTGCATAGTGGTGGACTTGTACTTGGGTATCTTTCTGTCTCTTCCTTCTTCTCTAAAAATATTATTCTACTAAAAACCTAACTTCTTTCCACTATATATGACTTCCATAAGGCAGCTTTCTTTTCTATGGGAGGAATTACATCCCTGTGTGGTCTTTTGATTTACTGAATTAAGCTTTGGTACTGTTATGCTGAATTAGTAAGACTTTTATTTAAAAGTTAAATACTTGGAACTCTCAAAGTTGTAGCATTAAGGTTTTCTCATTGGAATGACTATACACATTTTTGGTTGCATGTTTGTTGGGATGGTTATTTTAGCTGAATGGTCATTTGGTAGACGATTAATTTGGCTGAGTGAAACTTGCAAGTATGTAGTGGTTGTATTTTTAGATTGAATTTTGAGAAGTGGTTTATTTAGATGATTTTTGCAAACAGTGTGTCTTTTTTGCTGATGTTTTTGCCCTGTGCCTCATAAAATTAGTGATATTTGTGTTAATAAGTAAGGATTAAAACTGGTAAATAATGCCAGTGTATACAGCCCCTTGTGGTGACAGTACTACAGTCTTGCTAAGTAGCTCCCCATTGGTGTCTAACATAACTTCATATCAAACACACTATGATGTCACTAGCATTCTGCATGACACTATAGCTGTTATAGTAACGTACTTGCAGTTGGACTCTGTTGTCATGCCTGTATCTTAAACTGAATTCACTTTTTGCTGGGAATGAAAACTGCATGCTGCATAGTGGTGGGCTTGTACTTGGGTATCTTTCTGGCTCTTCCTTCTTCTCTAAAAAGATTATTCTACTAAAAACCTAACTTCTTTCCACTATATATGACTTCCATAAGGCAGCTTTCTTTTCTATGGGAGGAATTACATCCCTGTGTGGTCTTTTGATTTACTGAATTAAGCTTTGGTACTGTTATGCTGAATTAGTAAGACTTTTATTTAAAAGTTAAATACTTGGAACTCTCAAAGTTGTAGCATTAAGGTTTTCTCATTGGAATGACTATACACATTTTTGGTTGCATGTTTGTTGGGATGGTTATTTTAGCTGAATGGTCATTTGGTAGACGATTAATTTGGCTGAGTGAAACTTGCACGTATGTAGTGGTTGTATTTTTAGATTGAATTTTGAGAAGTGGTTTATTTAGATGATTTTTGCAAACAGTGTGTCTTTTTTGCTGATGTTTTTGCCCTGTGCCTCATAAAATTAGTGATATTTGTGTTAATAAGTAAGGATTAAAACTGGTAAATAATGCCAGTGTATGCAACTGACATTGCTGTTTCCTAAAGGCAATCAGTGCTAGTGTGAGTTCTGATTATGGGTTAGCAGTGATTCCAGTGTTTTGGGTAATTTTTCACTATTTTGAGGTGGTTAAACTACAGAATTGGTATATAGAAGTTCAGGGTGCCGGGGGGGCTTGTGGGGGCCTTGCTATTGCATAAAGCACTTTGTTTCTTTGTTGCTGTTGTGTGTTTTGTATATTTGTTTACTTATTTTTGCATTATCATTAAAGGATTTGATCAAGTTTTAGACTAAATTAATTTTCTACTGTGTGACTTTTACTTATTTTTGAACTAATTATGATTCCTCTGTTTAAGTTATCTACCAAAAATAATAGACACACATATATATATATATATATATATATATATAAACATTTTTCTAGGTGATTTGGTCATATTGGCTAATGTCACCAAAATGGGCATGGGTGCTTGCTGATGATAGGTGGGTTAAGGAACTGCCTATTATGACCTATGTCAGGACTCTGGGGTCTATGTGACTCTGTTCACCAGTGTGTGCCTGCAATAAAGCCAAACAACCCTGGGTCAATGAGCAACTGGCTGGATAGTATCTAGTGGAACAATATGGGTTACCAGGGATAGCTATAATGAGCAAAATTTGGATGTAAAACCAATCAACCTGCCAAACATAAACTAAGAACTTCTACACTCAGTGTAGGTTTACTGACAGAATAAAGTTTGTAACAGAACATTCACCACAAAACACAAACCAGTAAAAAATGAAAAAGCTGTGAGTGAAATTACACAAAACTTACTGCTTTATTGAAACAAACTACAGGTTAAGCGCTTTCATCCAACAATATGGACTTCTTCAGAATCTGTGGTTTGTTTCAATAAAGTGGTGTAATTTCATGTAATTTCACTCCTGGCTTCTTTTTTTTTACTGATTTGACTGGATGCAGCTTTGAAGTGGTTGACATGACACTAAGGACAATGCTTGACATCCTCTGTATCCAGGAAACAAGATGGAAGGGCAGTGTATCAAATTCACTTGACTACTACTCAGGGGAAGGACGGACTAGAAATGGTGTAGGAATTGTGGTAAAGAAGAGTCTTCAGAAAACAGTGAGGCATGCCATCAGAATTAGTGCTAGACTTATAGCAATCAGACTCCAGTGTAAAGACAGGGCAATATTCATAATATTAGCCTATACCCCACAGCAGGTTTGTGGTAGAGAGGAAGAGACTGTATTCAGGTAGCAGTTGCAGGACTTGTTAGATAAAGTAGGATAACATGAATTGGTGTTGATAGTGGGGAACCTGAATGCTCACATAAGGACAGACAAAACTGGATATGAAAACTGCCTTTGTCCACATGGGTAGAGCAGCAGGAATAAAGAAGGGAAGGCATTCTAGACTTCTGTGTGGCAAATGGCTTGATGGTGGTCAATACATGGTTCAGCAGGAGAGAGACAGTCATAAAGTCATAAACAAAAGTGGTCCCATGCAGATCAGTTAAACTTTATCTTATTAAGAAAATGGTACTGGGGTAGAGTCAGAAATTGCAAAGTCATTCCCAGTAAAACAGCTGGCCCACAATACAAACCACTAGTGGCCACAAACAGCTGTAAGCAGTGGTCAGATAAGGCTGTAAGTTCAACAGAGGCTAGTCTGAAGACCTTTATGTTGGTGGAACTGAAAGCACAAGACTTCATAGAATACCCTGGGCTCTAACAACCCAGAAAGAAGATGAAATGATTTCAGTTGAAGAAGAATGACAGCTTATGATAAAAAAGGAAGAAGATTCTGCCCTAGAGGAAGTAAAGACAACATTGTGGAAAAAGTTGCAGGGTCTCTGTTTGTTGTGAAGCAGTTTATGAAAGAGGTTTACACCTGAGACCTCCTCGTAAACAGGTTTTCCCTCCTTGGGATCTCAACTTTGTGCTGTAAAAGTTGAGTATGTTACCTTTTAAACTGCCATCAAGTTGATTTAAGCTTCGTGACTTAAAAGCTGTATTCATAATTGCTCTGACATCTGCAAAAAGGGTGAATCTCATGGTGGGTGAATCCCATCTGATTTTTCACAGAATCTTTACTGGCCCATAAATAGCTTATGATGAAAGAAGAAGAGAATTCTACCACAGAAGATGTAAGACCAGCACTAATGAAAAATGGTAGGATCAGATGAGGACATGGCAGATACGATCAAAATGTTGGGTGAGATAGGGTGAAATGGCTCCTGAGGGTACTCTTAGCAGTATGGAGAGAAAGCTGCATACCAGATGACTGGAAAATAAGCATCCTAATGTCATTGTGTACAGTAACAAAGGGGATATTCACAACTGTGGGCAGTATAGATGTATCACACTCCTGTTACACTACATGAAAGTGTTGGACAGGGTAACTGATGAACAGATACGCAGAGTAGTAGAAAGTAAGATGGGAGATGAGCAGTTTGAATTCATATCAGGATGCAGCACAACCAACCTGATGTTTGCAGTGAAACAGATTGTGGAGAATAAGCTAGAAAGGAGGAAAGAGTCAAGCTGGGCATTCCCAAACTTGGAGAAAGCATATAACAAGGTTCCAAAAAGGCAAATTAAGGCAGTCCTGCAATGCTTCTAAGTCCTAAACACATTGGTAAAATTGTTGCAGGCTATGTACAAGGATCTAATGACACAAATACAAACAGTGTTCGGACTCACACAAGGGTTCCTATTGGGAGTGTGTGTGTGTGCATGGTTCCTCTCTGAGCCAACTGCTATTCATACTGGCGATAAGACTACATTAGCAAACTGCTCAGAGTGGACAGATCAACAAAGCTGCTTAAACAGATGGTGTGGCATTACAAGCAAATTCTAAACAGGATCTTCAGCAAATGATGGAGGAATGGAATGCAAAACTGAAGACAAATGTGATGGAACTGAGTAAAGACAACATAGTTGTAATGACAGCATATGGGGAAGTCAGAAGAAGCAGAAAATTTGTTGGAAGGGAAAATAGTAGAACAGGTTAACATCTTTGAGTATCTGGGAGTAATAGTTGTGGAGAAGGAAAGTTTGGATGAGGAAGTCAAAACAACAGTCAGAGGGGATGCAGCCAACTGCTACAGAGTGTTAGAGGTAGTGTGTGACAGAAGAATGCCAAAGAAGGCTGAAAATGAAGGTGTACAAAATGATGGTGTGGCTAGTACTACTACTGTGTGGTACAGAAACCTGAGCAGAGAAGGCAGAGTAGTTGAAGAAGCTGGAAGTGATGGAGTTTGTCTGAGATGGCTGATAGGATGCACTCTGTGGGGCACATGAAGAAATGATGACATCAGAGCAGAAGCCGAAACAGTTCTAATTACTGAGAAGGTCAAGACAGAACAGATTACAATGGTTTGGGCATGTGTGCATGAAAGCAGAAGACAGTTTGGTGAAGAAGATTTGAGAGAGATAGGAAGAAGGCAAGACGAACTGGGTATGTCCAGCAGAGATATGGTTGGATTGTTTGAGAGAAGCGACAACCCGATCTCATGAAGAAAAAGGAAAATTCTGGTTGATGATGATGATGCTGATGATTCAGATACAAAAATAAATTGTAACAATGTAGGCTGTCAGTTCAAGAGTACAATGAACTGAAAACAGAAAAACAAATTTACTACATATAAATGAGATTCAAGACGTAGCATTAATTTTATATGAAAAGACTGTGTCATGTCTTACCTTAATGTTACTAATATAAAAACACAAAAATGGAAACCTTTCCAACAGCTTTTGTAATGAAAATTTGTAAACTGAATCAAGTGTCTGCTGCATATGGCTGAGATACTGTAGAAGTGTCCTTCAGCACAAAATGCTTTAGAAATTAAAAAAGTGCTTCCATATCAAGAAAATTGAATTTGTTGATTGTAGCAGTGTTTTATCTGACACCAAGCAGTATTCATCCCTTCATCTTAACTGTATGTGTTAATGACAAACATAGTCAGGATTAAAGAATGAAGAGGTATTAGACACAATGTACATTTACCATTTGGATAATAATATTGCACAGTATAATTGGGCACCCTTTCATAAGGGCCTTTTAGTAGCTGATAAATATTAGTGGGTGGTGGCAAGTGGTACTACCGTATAGTCTGGTAAAAGGGGCACAGCTGGAGAACCTGTGCCAGCCTTCCTCAGGAGTGTCTCTGTGGCTGTATATAACTCTTATCTCAAAGTGTGTGTGTCAGCTACTTGAGCAGGGACACAAAGCACTAGTTGGACAGAGAGGGTGATGGAGGTTTTAACTTGCCCACTAGGCTGACAGCTGGACCCTATAGCTGTGTAGTGGGGAGTCTTATTGGGGATCTGCAGAGAAAGGGAGAAATCATCCCCAGACTGACTGTGATCTCTGTGTGCTCATAAGTGAAATTGTACTTTACTGTGTGTGTACATATTATCCTTTCCCTATATAGACACCCCTCACTGGTGTTAGTGGTGAGAATTGAGGCTCCTTGATTGCTGGGCCAGTACATGGGTGTCACATATTAATTGTTTGGCAGTGATGGGATATCCACACCACATATTAATTGGTTGACAAATACTAATTGGCTTGTAGTGGTGTGGGTAGTGTGAATTCCTGTAGCTTGTTTACAGTGATCACTGAAGATGTTTTTGTATTCTAAATCAGCCATGCAGTGGAGAATCAGAGTTCAGATCGCAATTGTTTTAGTTATTTTGTTAGCTTAGTTAGTCAGGGAGAGCAGGCAAGAATATCAGCAGAGGAGTATGGAAAGCTGACAAGGAGCCAGTGGGCTGAGATGTGCCAGGCTATGGGACTGGTGCATGGAAACCTGACTAAGACAGACACAATTGCAACTTTGGTCACAGCTGCATCAGAAAACAGCAATCAGGAGGATGATCAGACTGGCCATGGAGATGTACAACACTCAGGGAATGGACAACTCAGCCTTTGTGCAGAGGACAAAAATTCATCTGGAGCTAAAGAGACGAGTTAGAGGACAGGCATTTGGAAATGGAAGCTGTGGAAAAGGAGCACCAGAGGTGGCATGAAAAGGAGATGCTGACTCTTCACCAGAGTCATGGAGATAATGGGGAAGGGAGTAACCGGACCCTAGAAGCACAAAAGGTCAGTAAATTTCTTCCGCATTTAAAGAGGGGGATAATTTTGATAGTTTCATTCATATGTTTGAGAGGGTATGTAAATAGTATGATGCTGACCAAAGGCTCTGGGTATGGTTCCTGACCCCCTTACTCCATGGTAAAGCTGTAACTGTGTTACCTAAAATTTCTGATGAGGAATGTTTTGATTATACTGTTGTTAAGAATTGCTTGTTAGAATTATTTAAGCTAACACCTGAAACTTATAGGAAAAAGTTTTGTCAGCATCGGCGCAAGGCAGATGAAAGTGTGTGTGAATATGTTGCTGAACTGAACACTTATTTTCATAGGTGGGTGAGTGGATGTCAGGTCACCACTTTTGAAGGGCTGGCAGACCTTTTGGTGAGGGAACAAGCCCTTAGCACTTTGCCTGAGGACATGAGGATCTGGTTAGCCGATAGACAGTGTGCTACTTCAGATGAGTTGGGGAAGAAGGGAGACCTATACCTAGCAAGCAGGGCATCCCTGCAAAGGAAAATGACCCCCAGTCTAAAGGAACTCATGGTGGGCAGCCCAGACTGCCCCAACAGAATCTCCCAGTAGCAGGGGAAGCCACTAGTCCAAGTACACGTCCAGGACCTAGGGATAAATGTTTTGAATGCAACCAGTGGGGCCATGTGGCATACAGATGACCATGGAGGCAAGGTGGGGAACAAAAGGTGAGAGAGCCAGTAAGTGGGAAAGACAAAATGCCAATAGTAGGTTGTCTCCAGACAACAAGTGTACCAAACTACCATCCTGCAGATATCCTGATAGGGAAGGATTTGAATGAGGCAGTACCATGTGCTAATGCAGTTTCATGCAGTCAGGCTTCGAGACAAGCATGTGGGTCTGGTAGCCTGGCGGAGACCCAGACAGACGGCATACTTGCAACTAGGACTGGTGAGGTGGTTACTTCAGGGAGGAAGCTATGCTGTAGCAGTGAGACTGAAAGTGAGCCACAACTGCTTGTGGGTACTGATGTTCCCTTGGACAGAGTGACTGAAAAGCTAGAGGTGAGTAGTAGTACCTAGGCTGACAGTAAGGCACCACTGTCAGAAAATGCCAGACTTCCTGTGGAATGGGAGCTGGAGAGGGCTACAAAGAGAGAGTTGAGACAGGCTCAGCTCTCATACCCTACATTGCAAGGCCTGAGAGAGGTAGCTAGTGAGGGACCTGATTCTCAACTGAAGTGGGAATCTGTATACTGTGACAAAGGGTTACTGTATAGAGAATGGACCACTGTGGGAGGGCTAGAAGGTGAGAGGGTACAGCAGTTGGTAGTGCCTAAAGCCTACAATCTGGTGCTTCTTGCCATAGCCCATGATATTCTCTTTACAGGTCAAATGGGCATAAAACATACAAAGAGACATATTATGCAGAACTTCTATTGTCCTCGAATTTCCAGCGATGTAACCGAGTACTGCAGGACCTGTGAGCAGTGCCAAAAGGTAGGCAAGGCAGGAGACAAGGCGAGAGCTCCTTTGATGCCTTTGCCTGTGATTGAGGAGTCATTTCAGAAGGTAGCTATGGATATTGTGGGGCCTCTGAGTACCCCAAGTTCTACAGGAAAAAAATATGTCCTAGTGGTAGTGGATTATGCTACACAATGCCCTGAGGCAGTGGCTCTGTCCTCCATTGAGGCAGAAAAGGTGGCAAATGCTTTTTTAGAGACTTTCAGCAGGGTAGGTTTTCCAAAAGAAATATTGACTGACAGAGGTGCCAATTTCATGTCAGACCTGCTGGCTTGTCTGTGGACGTACTGTGGGGTGAAGCACCTGAAGGCCATCCCCTACCATCCCCAGACTAATGGTCTTGTTGAGAGGTTAAACTCTACAATCAAGTCCATGCTACGGGCATTTGCAGACTAGTTTAAGAGGGAATGGGACAAATATTTGCCCCATCTGTTGTTTGCTTACAGAGAGGTTCTCCAGGAATCCACAGATTTTTCACCCTTTGAACTGTTGTATGGGTATAGGGTGAGGGGCCTCTAGATTTAATTCATGATGAGTGGGAAAGTGAGTGTGAACCTCAAAAGAAGTCTGTTGTTGCATATGTCCTAAACCTCAGGACAAGGCTCAGGGAACCCATCGGCTTGGCCCAGGAAAACCTGGCAGAAGCCCAACAACAGAAAAAGTTATGGTATGACAGGAATGCTCGAGCTAGAGCATATGCTGTATGGCAGCAGGTAATGCTTCTCATTCCTGTTAGACACAACAAGCTGCAAGCAGCTTGGGAGGGACCCTTCAAGCTGGTAAGAAAGGGAAGTGATGTTACCTACATGTTGGAACTGCTAGGCAGGAGGCAGGGGACCAAACTGTAGCATGTTAACATGATGAAACCTTACATAATAGGGAGGCTGTTGTGCTGAGCATTTGCAGTGGATTGCAGGAGGAGTCTGAGGGAGATCTGGTGACTGATCTTCTCAGTGAGGCTCAAACTGACACCTCAGTGGAAGGGGTAGCAATGTCCCAGCAGCTATCTTCTACCCAGGTTCGAGAAATCCAAGCAGTGTTACAGGAGTTTGGGGACATGTTCACTGGGAAACCAGGGTGCACCCACCTAGTGCAGCACCAGGTGGATACAGGACCCCAAAGGCCTATTAGGCAGGTCCCTTATAGGGTGCCTGATAGAGTCAAACAGACTCTGAGGGACGAGATACAGGAAATGTTGGAACTAGGGGTAATTCAAGAGTCCAACAGTCCCTGGGCCTCCCCAGTGGTGCTGGTGCCAAAGAAGGATGGCAGCACCAAGTTCTGTGTCAACTACAGGAAATTAAATAGTCACACAGAGTCAGATGCTTACCCCATGCCTAGGACAGATGAGGCTGTAGAGCAGCTCAGTGGAGCCAAGTATCTTACCACCATTGATCTTACCAAGGGTTACTGTCAGGTGCCCTTGACACCTAGTGCTAGAGAGAAGTCAGCCTTTGTGACTCCTTTTGGCTTGTATGAGTTCACAAAGATTACCTTTGGGATGAAAAATGCCCCAGTGACTTTCCAGAGGCTGGTTGATCATATCCTAGCAGGAGCAGGAGGGTTTGCCCTTGATTATATGGATGATATTGCCATCTCCAGCCATTCCTGGCAAGAGCACCTTCAACATGTCAGGGAGGTACTGGGCAGACTACTGAGGGCAGGGTAGACCATTAAGCTGAGAAAATGTCAGGTGGATATGGCAGAGGTCTCTTACCTGGGACATAGAGTGGGGAGTGGTAAGATCAGGCCAGAACCTGCCAAAGTAGAAGCCATTCAGGCATGGCCTGCACCTGTTACCAAAAAGAAGGTGATGGCATTATTAGGGACAGCATTGTGTTACAGAAAGTTCATCCCCAGTTATAGTACCATAGCTGCTCCCCTCACAGACCTGACAAGGAAGAACAGGCCAGATAAGGTAGTGTGGACCACAGCATGTGAGCAGGCATTCCAGGAGCTTAAGGAAGCTTTGGGGGGACCCCCTGTGTTTTTTTGTGTTCTATTTATCTGCTAAAGTGGGACAGTTTGTTTGAGCTAGTACTTGGTATAGGAGAGTGCTGGATATAGAGCAACTGAAAAGATATGTCTTACATGTTGACATTACAGAATAATACTTAGAAATGCCTCAGTTTACACAATGAGTTCATACATAACAACAAACTTTATATTTGGAGATCTCTGATGTTTGATATTTTAATTGTTATTGTTTATTGATAGAACATAACAAAGGACTAGTGAAGTGAGATGCTAAATACTTTTTCTTGGTGACTTTGTGTGGTTGATTTAACCTTGGAATTTACCTATAGTTTTGATGATGTGTGTTGTAAAGGACAGTACTAAATCAATCCATTGACCTAGGCAGTCATATTGATATAATTCATGTTGGAGTGCCAATGGGGGTGTGAAAATTTGGATCATTTGGCATGGTAAATTTTGGTAGGTACCTATTACCATAAACTTAGTTTTATAGGTTCATAGGTTCTTGGTAAGTACTAGGCTAGCTGCACTTATGGTGTATTTTAAGCCTAGCCACTTTCGCTTTTGGTGCTTGGATTCACCTTTCCCATTTGATGTTAGAATGGCCTTGCCTATCCCATGGTTGATAATTGTCTAATACTCATAGTGAGAATAATTCACTCTCGGCTGGCCATGGTGGTGCAATGGTTAGCATTGTCGCCTCATGGCAAGACATTCTGTGGTTCAATTCATGGCTGGAGCTCCTTCTGTGCGGAGTCTGCATGTCCTCCCTGGGGTCGAGTGAACTTTAAAGACATGCAGGTAGGTGCATGAGTGTGTATGCACCTTTTGTGAAGGCTGGGTGCTGGGCTGGCAACTTGACACTGTAGAAATACACTGCCAATCAATATTGGACTGGTGATCTGTTGTGGCGACCCCTAACCTGGAAAAGCCGAAAGTCTTTTTTTTACTCATAGTGAGAATAACTGAGATTATACCATGGATAATCTCTGCGGGACCCATGCATGGGATTAGCAGTACAGGAGGCAGTCATGGGGTACATTTTCTATTACCCATCCATAGATCGAAGTTGTGCTTGAATATGAATAGGGATGAGCTTTGTTTTATGTGGATGTGGAGTCTGTTCCAGAGCAGTAGTATCCTCTATGAGATAAACTTGTTCCTCCAAACCATTCTGTTTATGCTGCAGAAGAAGTTTAGCTCTCTAGGCAGAGTATTTCTGATGCCATTAGACTTACTGATGTGTAGTAGATCGTCAGTACTGGGTCAGAGGATGCCTTGTATGACAGATACTGGGCACCTCTCAGTAGTCTGTAGGAAAACATGTATAGTGAAATGGCTTTGAGTCAGTCTACATAGGGCATATTGTTTAGGCCCCCTTTCCTTTTAGTAAGGTATCTTGCCAGGCATTCCAGTCATTGCATGTGTCTGGACTGATGAATGCCAAAAGGGGTATTATACTCAATGACTGCCCTAATAAGGGCTGAGTGAAGGAGGAAACTAGCATCCATGTTCTGCAGTAGTTCCTTGCAGATGTTATTGTATTGGCTTATTGCCCCCAAATTTTAGGCCATCTGTATAGAGTAAAAAGTGTTTTGCTTGGATGATTTTGGGAATATGGTCTATAAACAGAAAAATGGTGCTTGAATTGAGCCCTGTGCCCTATGGCAATATAGATAGGGGCTTGTGGAAGAATATGCTTGAATTTTAACTCCTTTAATCAGAATAGCAGGAGGCTAATATTAATATCTTTGCTTTCTGAGATCTTCTAAGCAGAGAAACTACTTGCTTCCTGAGAGCTTTTCTCAAAAATCCTCTACTGGAAACACACTTCATTAGATTTGTAATATCTAATATATGGTGTGAGTTACAAAAAAATTTAAAAAATACATCTGTATGTTAAACAATGGACTATACAATGCAGTTATTATCAAAGGTCTGTCTGTAGATGTCAATTTTATATTGCATATGAATGAAAGAAAGCTGAATTGTGTTTGTTGACAAGTACTAGTGTAATGATCAAACACAGGCCCTGGGCGATTCAGGAAGCTCCATGCAAGAATAGTGTTATTCTTGCATGGAGCATTCTGTGCCTGTGTAGAGCAGCAGCACGCCTTGCATATTGATGAAGGCACTCTGCTGTATCCTCTACATGGACAGGATCGTGTAGGAGTGCAGGGGCCATGTCCATGTAGTGCACAGACACTAAACACTCCCCCTGCACTCAGAAAGTGCCGTATACCACTTTCTAAGCTGTACTGGCATAAAATTATAGCGTAGCTCTAATATTATGCCAGTATTTCAGTATCCACGGACACTGAAATGTAAAATAAATAACTTCAGTGTCCGCGAACACCGAAATGAAACTAGCAAAGAGGAAAGCAATACAGGGGGTGTGTCACAGCTTCTGTGACACACCTCCTGTATTACTAAAGTGCCGTATGGCACTACAGCATCCTGCAGAAGCAGGAAATGTGTGCAAATGCACACACATAGCTTCAACCATACAGATTCTTGCAGAATGCCAGATTTTAGCCCCATATATTTGGTCCACTCTCCATAAAAGAGTGGTTTTCTGGCAAATTAGTGTAAAATCATTAAAGTCTGAAGTTGGAAAATAATGAGACATATTTGAGTCTCAGACATTATACCCCTCAGAAAAGTCATGCGGATGCAAAACCTGTTATTCTATCAACTTTCTAAGTTGGCAAGAGCAATATCTAAAATCTGTCCCTATCTGTTCCCCCATCATGTCATGCTTTGTCCAGATGTCCTGCCCTAAGAGGGAAAAAGCAATGTGCATACCCAAAGGAAAATATAAATAGAACACCATTTCAACTTTTTTTTTTCTGTTCCCAATAAAGTTTAAGCGTAGCTGAGGGGGTGTACGTGCCGCGCAGCTATGCATAGCAGAGTGTAAACATCTAAAGGAGCTAAATAGAAATACACAGCCATAATAGTCAAAGCAGAATAGTGTAGTGATTTGAGCTTTTACTTAACATACAGCCATTCATGGTTTGAACCCCAATGCAATCCATTCATTTTCATATGTGAAACAGGACTAAAATATATTTTTTTATAAATAGATAGTGAATAATATATATTTGTTGACCAGGATAGTGTAGCAGGTCCAGACATGAGGTGTCATTGTACAGATGTGAAATCCACATATAAACACAAGTGTTCCGTACAGTATAGCCACAAAAGAATGTAATGTAATGAAAGCACATAGGGAGGATGTCATGGAAGGGAAACATACATATCATAAGATGGCATTAAGAAGGAATTGATCCCACAATTCTGATAGTCCATAAAATGAAAGCTGAACATTGCTTAATTATGTTCAGCTATGCTTACCCAGAGTAAACAGTGCTTAACCTGTTGTTTACCAATAATTAGCATAGCTAAGAAGATTTGCACAATGGTAAACAGTGCTTACTATCTACCTCTGTAAGCAATGCTTATCTCAGCTAAGTGGGTTTGCCCATCACTTAGCTCAGCTCTGCATATTCAAAATAGATCAATCATGGCAAAGGACAGGAATCTAGCCCTACTTAAACCCCACAGGCAGGAATATAATCATAACCAGTTGTAACTGATCACTGCAGGCACTATGGCTGGTGTTGGAGAAGGTGTGCACTTTTGGGTGCAGTGTTGGGGCATGCAGGAGTCCAGGGTCATAGTTGGACTCCTTGTAAAAAAAACATGAAGGCCGACTGCTGCAGGACCAGTACCAGGGCTCCCAATGCAAAGCAGAGGCTGGGACAGTCTTGCTCATGACCTCACCAGTGCAACTAGCATCCCTTGAACTGGTGAGCAGGTCAGGCATCACTATGCTGACTTGAAGCGAAGGAAGAGGGACCTCTTGGAGCAGTGGGTCCAAGATGTTTGGGTGTGGAATGTCCCAACAGTGTGTAAGTACCACTATCAATTCTTGTGTATCAAAGTCCACCCTAAGTATGACATGGAAAGGTATGCATAAATGTTTCTCTATCTCCTGTACAGCTGCAGAAGAGTGGGCTGCGAACTTGGAAACCCAAGCCAGCAGGCTGCTAAGGCTGCATTGCAAGGCTGGTGAGTACTAATCTAGCTAGCAGTAGTCTTGGCAAATAAATTGAATGCAGTAGAATGTCACCTGCCAGTAGTTAGTAATGTGTACTGTTTGTACTGAATAAACAAGGCATTAGCAGAGTAATACTGATGGACAGGATATATATCAGTAAAAGTGTAGCAGTACCTGTCAATCAAACACTAAACAGCAGACTGTTGTGTGTACTTTGGTATATGGCAGTTTGAATGTAGATATAATGTTGACGTTAACAGACTACTATAAGAAATGTTCCATGCACCAGGATATGGTCCCTGAATAGTAATGCTGTGTTAACCATTGTTTTCCATACTGCAATATGTTAAAGTCTGACTACAGATTATAACAAGCATCTGCCATGCATGAATATCAGAATTACAAGGGAGATTGTCCAAACAACACACTATTATACTGAAAACAGTCACAAAACATAGCAGTAGCTCATTGTGATGAAATACAACCTTGTGTTTTATTTTTGCACAAACCGGCAGGGTTCGAATATCGGTATGCCTAATCTCATCCAAGAATATGAGAATTAGTATAGAAACAGTCAGGTGTTGTGAACAGAAATTTCCTCCACAGGTCTACCAGGTAAGAAAAGGTATAATTGAGCTGTAAGAAGCCTGTAATTATACACTGTGTACAACACCCACTGTCCAACCCCAAGGCTGCAAATGGCAGCAAGAGAAGTAAGTACACCAAGTAGTCCCCTCCAAGAAATGTCCCTCAAGGGTCATGCTGTCACAGCTAATTGTCAGTGCAGCCAACACCCAGGGTGGCTGATAGAATTCAAGGTGGATTATGGCACTAGCACACACACACACACACACACACACACACACACACACACACACACACAGCTATGAATGCACATATGTAACCCTGACTATATGAATATGTGTAGAAAAGATCAGGTAGTGTTACCAGATATTTCCTTCACAGGTCTGCCAGGTAAGAAAAGGTATAAATGAGATGTAAGAAGCCTGTAATTATACACTGTGTACAAACATACCACTGCCCAACCAAAGGCCATAGGTCGATGTAAAGTGAGGTAATACCTGTAGAGTAATGATTAGAGCAATGATCATTAAAGTTGTGAGCACTTCAAGCATATACAGTTGTAAATTGACATGTCTCTCTCTCCCCCACCTTATCTGCACCAATAATCTAAACACATAAATCAATAGGTATGTTTTTCACTAAACCTATTTTTGGGACATGTGTCCTATTGTTCTACAAATATTGAAATGTTTTTCTATTAATGTTCCCTGTTCAAATGCTCTCATTGGTGGCCTGTTGCCATCAATGTAACCTGCATGCCATTATAATGCCCACTGTGGTTCCATAGATGCATGTGTTCTGTTTGCTATGCAACTGTTCCAAATTTGCTGTTTTGGGTTAATGGGAATACTCATACATGCTGTTATAACTAATCCTGGAATATGTTCTTCATGGCTAACCAACATATGTTCTACAACGGCAACAGCATAGCACATCTGGGAAGGCCAATCCCAGTGCATCTGCCTGTCCCGCTTCATCTGGCCATGGCAACGGGATCAGTGTCTGGTGCGTAGTGAGCTCCACAAGGAATTTGGAGATCTGCTACACCAGCTTGAAGGCCGCTTGGTGTTTCTAGAGGGTCACCCTGCCCCCCCCCCCCTGCTCAGCCCTCACCACAGCTACCATCAGGGCCATTTAGATGCAGTGGTGACTGCCCATGGGTGGAGACCTCAGTCTCACTGTATCCATTTGGGGGCTCATGGGCATCCGATTACCAACCACCCCTCCCCGTCCAAGGTATTTACCCCCGCATGTATCATATATCGCCCCTTGTCTGCTGTCTTGCCTGTCAACCTACCCAACCTACCTTCCCAAATATACCTACTCTCCTTTCCCAACATCCCACTGTCACTTCAAAAAAAGGGCAATCTGTTCTCACAAAAAAATGTCCCATGCATAGCTGTCCATTTTGCACACATGTGCACTGGACACATGTAATCTGGTCCAATTGGCTTCACAACACACTATTGTTGTCCTCACCCCTCTCTCAGGGGTTTGAGTGTCCAAATTTACCTCCAAATTCTGCACATATGCACAGCTGTTGCTGTAGAAGAAATGGACAGCTATGGACCTTCCCTACACCCATCCTGCACATCCATAGCTATCTTTCATATTGTTTTTCCCTCTTCATGCCCCCTTTTTCACCACTTTCCTATCACCCTTTTTTTTCTTTTCTTTTAAAGAATATATCATGGAGGTAAGCAAGAGTAAGCGTGTTTGCGCTGTGCTAAGTGAAGCTAACTCAGATTAAGCACTTTTAGGGCTAACTGTGTATAAGCATAGTTAACCGTAAGTTAGCATTGCTTACCGCCGAGCAAACCCATGCAGATCCATTTAAAACTGCTTAAATGTGCCTTAATCACTCTGTATCCAACAGCTCTTGTTCTGCCCAGAACAAAAAAAAAAAAAAGCCCTTGCAAGTATTGAACCCAAAACCCTGCACCACATAGCCACAGCAATCTACCACTAAGCCATTTGAGTTATACAACTATGTGATGTTTCTTTAAACATATCATTCAGTAGAGTCATTCAGCAGTAGGGAAACATATAAAAATGTATATATGTATGGAGATGCATATACATATGGACAAATAAATACATAATATATATAGAGATAAACATATAAATATATATACATTTAGAAATACATGTATAAATAGAAAAGTAAATCAATACATACATATATATCTACATAAAAAAAAAATATATATATGTATATATATATATATATATATATATATATATATATATACATATATATATATATATATATATATATATATATATATATATATATATATATATATATATATATACACACACACACACACACACACACACACACACACACGCACACACACACACACACATAAATATACCTAAATATATAACAGTTACAAACAAATGCAATCTGAGGGTCATGCTGCTCAACACTGGAAGTCTAAAATCTCAGAATCATTCACTCGAAGCACTCATTATTCACAAAGGCTGCACACACATCCAGACTGTCAGCCCAACATAATGCATCACAGATACTGCAGGTGAAACTAACATGGGGTAAGACAGCAATTAAATTTTCAGCCTGCTATAGGTCCCCAACCATGTCACAAGAGTCAATCCCCCACGTTCCTAAGCATCCTGAAGAATATTACTGTTCAACCTAACACTCTCATACTGGTTGACCTCAACTACTCCTCCATTAACTGTGAAAGCTTGCCCATTGTTTCCTGGAATGCATTCATTCCAATGGCCTGGACCAGCTCGTTTCTACACCCACTACAGGTAGCAACATCATTTGGCCTAGTCAGTACTATCATGGGCGACTGTTGCTGTACACCAATAGTCAACTCCGCTATGGTTACATCTGACCACAGTGTCATCTCCTTAGAAATCCACATCTCTCCCACCCTCCCTGCAAAGGTAATCACCATGAAAAACCTTTCCAAAGCTAACTTTGGCCTCCAAAAAATAGAGATAGCTAACATCACAGCACCGATGCAAATGGAAACTAGTTGCATGACCTTCAAACCACACATCAATGTAGTACGAAAACTTACACAAATGCATGGATTCCGCCATACCCAATAGAAACAAGATGCTTCCCTCCAGAAAAAGAAAGCCAATCTGGTGGTCCACTGCCCAAAGAAACTCTACAACATAAGGAGGAAACTGATATGGAATAAGTTGAAGTCCCAAGACTGGAAAAAACCCCTATCAGCCTCAACAAAAAGATGAGATTCCACATCAAATACTCTAAAGCTAGCTGTGAAAACAGAATTGCAGCACACAGTAAAGACATCCACAAGGCCTCCTATAGTTATGTAAAGAATCTCCACAGCAATACCAACATGTGCTCTGAACTACTGTACAATGTTAACTCTTATACTGAGGCAACAGATATTGCCAATATACTGGCACCCAGATTCAGTGGCAACTTTACCCCTCTCCCCACCCCCAAAGGACCAATCACAATACCAGTACACTTCCAGGCACCCAGTAGTACTGCTGCTTGGATTAAAACACCACTGTCCAAGGCCAAGAATACAGCTTCTATTGGGCCTGGCAATATCCCTGGCTGTCTTCTGCATGAACTACAGAATGAACTGGTACCTCACCTGTGTGCCCTATTCAATCACAGCCTCACCTCAGGCTTTATACCTACTGACTGGTGCACTGCTACCCACAAAGGAGGAGTGGCTGAAGACCCTGGGAAGTATCCCCCCATTTGTCTGACAAAGCTGTCATGCAAAGCTATGGAACACATCGTCATGGACCTAAGAAACAGAGATATGGGAATCTCCAGACTCAGTATCCCACACAGTTTGCTTTTGTGAAGGGTAGATCATGCCTGTTCAATCAACCTGGTTAACTTCTTTGAGTCAGTCACCAGAGCTGTGGATGAAGGCAAAGTGGTTCATATAGCCTACCTCAATCTGGCCAAGCCCTTTGATAACATTCCCCACTCAGGAATCATGGATAAACTCACTAAGCTACGCATCAACTCCTATAACAGTAGGTGGGTTGCAAACTATCTAACAGGTAGAACCCACAGTGTGAAAGTAGCTGACCCCAAGTCAGACTGCTGACCAGTCATGAGTGGAGTTCCACAAGGATCGGTCCTGGGTTCTCTTCTGTTTGATATCAACTTCTCTGAAGTACATGCTAACATGAAGGGACTCTGGCTGACAATGTTTGCAGACAATTGCAAGTTGGCAGCTATTAACTATACAAGCGATGTTGACATCCTACAGAAAAGCCTCACTTAGACCAATAAATGGTGTCAGAGCCATGGCCTTAAGCTAAGTGTCAAAGAATCTATTGCCACCCCCCTTTGGGATGTCAGGCACTACAGGGATGTTACAGCACCAAAAAACAGACACCAGTGTGAAAGTGCATACCCACAACCAATTCCACCACAGTCACAGTCACATACCAGTAGGTCAGGTGAACAGTAGAGTATATGGACTGAGTGAAGAAATACATAATAGTTTTCCAGTCGTACACTACACCTACATTTAGTGGCCCAATTCTCAGTGTAGTCCGAATTCTGACCATGGTACAGGACACGTCTCAATCTGCCCCTACAAAGGCATACAGCCAACAGACCAGCAGACACTGGAGCAGCATGCACAGTCAGATAAAAAGGAGCCATAACACTTACATCTACCCCCCTCCATACACAGCCCCAATAACATGTACACATGAAGTGTACACAATCTTGGCAGTCTGTCAACAATGGCCAGACATACACAGACCTCTCCAATGAACAGTTCACCTCAGAATGTACAGGCTCGGGACCGATATCTATGGCCTCTTCCCTGTAACATGTCTGTAGGTTTACTACATCACTGGGATGGTAGGAGGAATGAAGGCAAGAAATAATGATACTAAATACATCTGAACCTCATAATGCATGACATTTGGACAAAGCCTAACCTCATTTGGGGACAGAGGCACAAATACAGGCATAGGTTGGACATATTGCTGTCAGATAGTTAGACAGTTACTGATGTTACTGTGTTTGTTGTAGCATATCCTTTATGAGGTATATGACGTCAGTAATACCAATGGGTTTTAGTATTTACTGACTGCATTCCCTAGAGTCCCTGACTGATTTTACAAGGACAACAACTGTCTGGGGAACAGACATAACATAACAGGCAAACATGTGGCCAGTCTGTGGACAGCATGCCAGTGGAGAGGCATGTCAGAGACATATCACTGTCAGATGTGAAGTCACTCACTAAATGCATGTCCACACAAACCCTGTCAATCTATCAACCCACCATATGTATAACAGCACTGATGATGACATAGAATCTGTTCACAATTCTGGAGATATGTCCCCCATGTTGTTGTGCTGTCTCCAAATGTCCTGTCCTGTGAAGTATTCCCACCTACTGTCTGTGAATTTGTATCCCACCACCTCTGTAATGTCCCTCACACAGGCATGGAAAAGGGCCAAGGCCCACATGAAGGATGTCCCATTTATTGGAGCTAGCAGTAGTGTCCAGGTTCACAGCATAAAACTATGTGGGCACCAGCATAGTTATACGGCCATAGAATACCAGACATCTGCACAGATGACAGACAGAAAGTGGACAGCAAACATGTTATGTATTAGGATAAATGTCCTGAAGGATAGAAGTCTGAAACTGAAATGTATGCCATTATTACATAACAGCAGTCCTCAATGACATGGCCAAAAAACATAGCACTCTACAGTTAATATAATATCATATTAATATCCAACAGGAGATACATAAAAACAGACAGCTGAAACACCAAGAACAAGATAGTGTAGTACTGAGAATCCCAGCTCTGCATGCAGAGGTGCATAGTTGGAGTACTACAATAGGCAATCTAATTTTATATGGAAAAGCAGTGTCAAAAGTACTAATTTCATAATACTATATTTGTGGAATCATATTCATTAACCATTGTACTGTAGCTGGTGTAACATGCAAGTGTGAGTGCATATAATATGTGATACTACCCATGTATAAAAAATAATAAAAAAAAACATGTGATACTTCCCATGTATCCCCAAGTGTCCTGTACAGTATAGTCACACCCCTTGCTACTGTAATGAGAGCACATAAAATCACGTTATGTACAGGAAATTAAATAAACTTATTACACATTACTCTGCTATTTTGTGAGACTGGAATGTGAGCAAGCAATGGTTACCAGGACTGAGCTCTGCTTAGCTGCTTTACACATTGCTTAAATGTGAATGATAACCAGTAATTAGCTCTGCTAAGCATATTTGCACACTTTAAAGCATTGGTAAGCAAAGCCCACACAGTTTGTGCACCTATTGGTTTAACCGTGTTTTAGTGCCGCTTAGCACCACGCAAACCCACACAAACCCACTTGCAACTGCTTAAAAGTGCCTTAATAATTCTGTATCTAGCAGCCCTTCTTTTGGCCAGCAACAAAATAATCAGCTGTGCTCAGTCCTGAGCCCAGGATGCTATACACCATAGTCACAGCAAATTACCAATAGGCCATTTTACCTGTGAGATGCTAGGATGTTTTTTCCAACATATCATGCAGTACAGTCAATTTACAATAGGAAAGACACACTGTGCAATCAGGAATGATTATCTACAACTATATACATGAAAAAATATATATTTACATATATAGAGAGATAGATGCATATATGTATAACAATATATAGATATATTACCAAGAAATACTGATGTGTATGTGTGTGTTTGTGTGTGTGTGTGTGTGTGTGTGTGTGTGTGTGTGTGTGTGTGTGTGTGTGTGTGTATATATATATATATATATATATATATATATATATATATATATATATATATATAGGTTTACCTTTATATGTGTGTTGTGCACAAGTGAGAACACCATAAGGTCGAAAGGACTTTTTCAAAGTTCCGAAAAGTCGAAAATGCTCCCCTGCATTACATTGTGTATTTGACATTGTAGTTCGAAAATCAGCGAATCTCCTGTTCAATTTGCTGATTTTCAAACTCTGGTGACATTCGACATTCATAATTTGTCCTTTTGGTTCACACAACAAGACAATCGATATTTTGATATTCAACAATGTAAAGGTGTAAATGCCCATACAAACATATGCTGCTGATAGACCACCCATAACTGGGGCAGCATGCACAGATGGATACAAAAGGACCCATGACACTCACATCTGCCTCCCCCAGTCCAAATAATAAGTGAACAGTACGCTGCTACGAAACCATGATAGGCCATACACAATGGCCAGACATATATAATGACCTCTTAGCAAAACAACTGCAATGAGTAAAGATAGTAAACAAAAATACAAACAGCCAGTTGTTCACACAAGTTCATTTTACTCTGATGTCTTTGCCAAAGCCGTCAAGGAGTAACACATTACAAGAACTAATTGCCTTAATTAGAAGAAGCAATTAACATTTAAGTACATTTAAATACACAGCCTCCAATTACACTCCTCATTCAAACCCTAGGGATAAAGTATCACATTTAAAAACATACATTGATTCTGTACATAACAATTGTTCTTTGATGACTGCTTGATCAAAATGAGAAACAGACTTTTTCCAAAGCAGTACCTTGTAACCCACTACACTTAATTACCTGATTATACACTGCCTCAAATTACACTACCCATTTAACCCCCTAGGGTTCATAAGTTCATAGGTTCATAGGTGTGTACTAGGTTAACGGCCCTGGAGCCTATATACGCCTAGCCCAAGACGATTCCCTGGCATCATGCCACCCAAAGTTAGTTCCCAGTGCCCTTGTCAAGCAAGGCCACTGAAGTGATCCCCGGGATGAACTTCCTACTGCCCATCCACTCGTCAAGATTTCTCTTAAAGAGAGCCAGTGAAGTGCTCTGCTTGATGTGAATGGGAAGTTTGTTCCAGAGTATGGGAAGTCTCTGGGTTAGGAACCTATCCCTCCAGCATGTTCTGTTTATTGTGGTAATGAGGGGATAAAGTATCACATTTAAGAATTTAAACTGATTCTGTACATAAGAAATTTTCTTTCATGACTACTACCCCCATGGTGAGAATTATTAAAATGTACAGCTGTAGAACTGTCTTCTTTCTCATCAGTAATATGTCTCACATATTCTAACAGCCTAGTTTTAAAACACTTGCTACTCTCCTCCACATAAAATATGTTACAAAGGCATCTAAGAGCATTCTCCATACATCACCCTCTTGAATGTACAGAGTCCCACATGTTGTCCACCCTTTCCCCTCAGCAGGATTGACAGAACAAAATAATGGTAGACCCTACCTATCAACCTTCTACTGTATGGCATCTGTACAAAGCCTGACATAATTTGGGACAGAGGCCCAAAAACATGGCTGTACTTGAAATGTTGCTGTTATACACTGAGAAAATTGCTGGTGTTACAGGGTTTGTTATAACATATCTTTTCTGAGGGATATAAAGTCTGAAACACAAATGGATGTTAGCATTTACTAACTGCAATCACCAGAGTATGCTACTGATTTGCCAAGGACAACACCTGTCTGGGAAACAGACCAACCATAACAGGCAAACCTCTGGCCATTATGTGGTAGCCCTACAGTTGAGAGCTATGCAGACACAGAACTTTGTCAGACTGAAACCCATGCAGAAGTAGCATGTTCATACAAACCCTGTTAAACAAGCAGTATTCAAAACATATAAAAGCAATACTGACATTCTGCCCTTAAGTCTTGAATCTTCTCCACCATTTAGTTGGCGTGTCTCCACAGGTCTTGTTCTAAGAGGTATTAGCTCACACACCTCCAGAATGTCTTCCTCACAGGTAAGGGAAAGGGTCAACGCCCACATGGAGTACTCAATTATAGGAGTGTGTTGCCATAACATTGGCTATTGGAATAACTACATAGCTGCTCTGCATGCAATCAGCAACTGGGGGGAACACCAGTTGGTGCTCAGGCCATCACATGGTCATGAGCATTATCTACAAAAGACAAGCTGCCATCTATTCAAACCACGTCTGTCACAGACAGTCCATCAGGGCAAAGCTGAAGTAGTGTGAGAAAAAAAAAGAAAAGGATATATCTGTGAAAAATCTAGAAAAAAAGGTATGTGAAACAAGTAAGCAGGTAACTGAATGCAGTAGGTGGTCTGTAATAATGGAAAATAGAGGTTTGAAAGCATAAGGCAGCCACGATGGTGCAGCGGTTAGCGTTACCACCTCACAGCAAGAAGTTCTCCTGTTCGATCCTCAACTGGGGCGCCTTCTGTGCGGAGTCTGCATGTTCTCCCTGTGGTCACATGGGTTTCCTCCGGGTGCTCCGGTTTCCTCCCACATCCCAATGACATGCTGTAGGTGGATTGGACACTCTAAATTAGCCCTAATAGTGAGTGCGTGTTGGTGTGCCTTCTGTTAAAGGTTGGGTGTCAGGCTGGCAACTCGACACCGTAAACCTCCACTACCAATCATGAGCGGACAGGTGATCTGCTGTGGCGACCCCTAACCGGGAAAAAGTTGAAAGAAGAAGAAGAAGAAGAAGGAGAAGGGTTTTGAAAGCATATGGCTCAACAAGACTTGCTGTACTGATGTACTGCTGAACAGCACTGATGGCCATAGCATGTGGCTCTGTCTGTAGCGACTAGGCCAGCTACTGGGATGTTGTACATATCCATATGTTACCTGTGCTTATAACTATGATACACATTTTGTCTTATAAATATAAGACAACTATACAGAGCATGTACAGAGTAAAGTACTGTTGCAGAAGTGTGTGCTGAAATGCTTGTGATATATTGAGTTCATGCCATTCAACTGCACAGTCTTATAAGCACATGTGTGCCTGATATCTGTAGTCACTTACACATAGACTTGTGTTATGTTGGGCAAACTGTTGTCAAGTCTGTTAACAATGACACCATAATATCATAGCTTAGATGTGAATGTGGGGCATCCTCCAGGTTATCACTGTGATAGCAAAGCCGTACTGTGCAATCAACTTACTTATCTATGAATGTAAATAAGTTGTGCATGTTCTACTTGTGTGTAATATCAGTTTCAGTGCATACAACAGACATAAATGTTTACAGGTACTGGTTATTGCATTGCCATGACAATGATATGAGTAGTAGAATAGGCATCATTATCAGGTTGTAATCGGAGAAGTGTGCAACTGTGTTATGACCCTCTGTCCATGCCTACGAAAAACAGCTATCTGAATACCTACATGCAGTGGATATCAAGAGTGTACACACCCCTGTTGAAAGCCAGGTTTGTGTACTATACGAAAGTGAAACCACAGAAAATCTTGTCAAAACATTTCCCACCTTGAATGTGACCTGTAACCTGTACAATTCTATTGACAAACAAACAAGCCTGTTAGGGAAGAAAATGTAAAACATAAGAAATGTACTATAAACTGGTTGCATACATGTGTACACACATAAGCCACACATAAACCACTACTTGGTTGATGCACCTCTTGCAGTAATCACAGCATTCTCTTTTTGGTTACACATACGTCGTCAATTAACAAGACTCTGATTAACTCCAAATAATGTTCAACTGTCCTAGTAGGATATATTTGACATTTACCCAGTTGCCTGCTACAGCAAAAGACATGTTTGGCAGAGATCTTACAAAGCATTGAAGGGAACTCATTGTGGAAATGTATCAGTCAAGAGAAGAGTAGAAAGTGTCTCCAACATTGGATATACCATGGAATACAGTGCAGACAGTCATCAGACAGCGGAGAAGATATGGGACAACAGTGACACTGCAAACGTCTGGACGTCCATCCAAAATGGATGACATGCCAAAATGACAATTGGCCATGGAGGCTGACAGGGGACTGACAGCAACAGTGAATGAGCTGCAGGAATGCCTGCCAAGTACTGGGTGTGCACCACATGTGACAACAATCTTCTGTATTCCCCTTGTATCTGCCCTATGGGATATTGTTGCTAGATGGAAGCCTTTTCTTACACAGAAAAACATCCAGGGCTGGACAAACATTGCCAAACAGTACATTAAGTCTCCAAAAAGCATGTTGGACAATGTGTCATGGTATGATGACACCAAAGTTGAACCTTTAGCCCACAATTCCAAGAAGTATGTTTGGCCTAACACAACACTTTGCATCACCAAAAGAACAACATCCCCCTGGTACATCATGGTGGTGGCAGTATCATGCTGTGGTATTGCGTTTCAAAAGCTGGAACTGGGCCTCCACTCAAGATGGAAGGAATTATGAACAGTTGCATATACCAACTGGTTTTGTCCCCAAACCTTCAGTCATCTGCTAGAAAGGTGAAGATGAAGAGGGATTTTGTCTGTCAACATGAGTATGACCCCAAGCATACATCCAAATCAGCAAACAAATGGCTTCACTAGATGGAAATTACAGTTTAGGAATGTGCCAGCCAGACCTACACCCAATAGACAATCTGTGGGTTGCCCTGAATAGGGCTGTGCACAAGATATGTCCTCAGTAATTGACATATTTGTAGTGCTGTTTGAAGGAAGACTAGGCAACTATTACCAAGTAAAGATGTGCCATGATGATACACTCTGACCTAAGATGACTGAATGCTGTCATTATCTCAACAGGTGCTTCCAAAAAATATCTGTGTAAGGTTGTGCACACTTATGCAAACAGCTTATTGTACTGATTTCAGTTTGCATATGTTTTCCCACAACAGATGTTATGTTTTCAATGTAATTGTGCAGGCTATAGGTCACATTAAAGGTGGGAATTGTTTTGAAATGAGTTATTGTGGTGTCAAGTTACAATAGCACAAAGACCAGGTATTGCAACAGGGGTGTGTACACTTATTTATCCACAGTAACTGTATGGACTCAGCAATACCTGACCTGTAAAAGCTGCCTCCACCAAGGTAGAGTAATCCCCTTTGGTCAACAGCTGCAATACAGAAACCACATAATAGGTTCTGATATTGTTGTACAGGGCCACATAGGTGCAGACAACAACTCGGAAGCTTGTCCTCCTCTATCTAAACAATCATGTAAAATCACAGGTGACCCCATGTAAGGCTAATTATGAGTACAAATCGCACATATCCACACTGCCAAAGCCATTCAGAAGGATGTCTCCACATATGTTGTCAGTCCCAGAGGCAACAACACAATTCACCATGTACTG